>NW_017306920.1:102248-120845 GCF_000935625.1 Nanorana parkeri | reverse complement strand
CCATGCCTCCAGGACACAAACAAGGCTCCTCTCCAATTTCAGGACACACACCAGGCTCCTCTCCAATTTCAGGACACCCAACAGATGTGATTCTGCCTCCAGAACAACTGCAAGGCACCACTCCACCTCCAGAACACCCACCAGATGCCCTCCCACTCCAGGGCAGCCGCCAACAGCCAGTCCACCGCTAGGACACCTGTCAACATCCGTCCCGCCTTCAGGACATCTGCCAATCACAGCCCTACATCCATCAGCAGTCACTCCGCATGCAGCACACCTCCCTAACTCTGTCCCGCACATAAGACACCCACCAGCAGTCACCCAACATTCAGGGCACTCATCGGTCGCCGCCACATTCCGGGCACCCAAAACCATGCAGTCAGCAGAGTAGTCTCATCTGACCCCAACGAGTTAATTCCCCCTCTCACCGGCCGGGGTCCCGGGGAAAGCGGAAGAAGGCTAGATCGGACTGGGTGCTCTTTCGAGTGCAGTTGGGGGCGGCGCAGAAATTCGGCATTGTCGCCCTATATCGGGTCACCCTCCGCCTCCGCCTGACAGAGCGGCCCGCTGGCTCCACACTGCTGTGCGCGGCCCGGAGGATTCACACACCCTCACCAGCATGCACCGCGCCCGGCCCCGCCTCCCCATCTGCCACTCTATGGTACGGGATTCTCACACAGAGCACTGGCCATGTTCAACCATAGAGACGTGCGAGGGAAGGGCAGAGCGGCCTGCTTGTGGATGACTTGACTGTGTGCTGGCCTGGTGGCTGGAGTCATTTATTGCATTGTACACAGTGTGCACGTTGTCAGCACTCAGTATCATTGGCAATAATAGTAAAAAGAAAAATGCTATAATAGTAATAATAATATGGCAGTCATAATAAAAATAATAATTCCATAGTTATATTATAATTATATAATATAATGAACCACCTCAGGCGTCATATCATTGGGTCATGTGGGGTGGGGGGTCACCGGATAGAAGTACCATGCACCCACAACATGCTGCCAACAGCAACCCCCTCCCCGGTAATGCCCCAGTGTCGCAAGCACTACCCCCTCTTCCCACAGTAACGTGCACCCAACACCACCACCAAACAATGTTCACCACCAGCGACCCCCCACCCCCACCAGGCTTGGGCGGCAAAAATTGTAGGGGTGACCCTGGCCCCAGAGCCTGACAGTTGTTCATTTTCAAAGCTTAGCTGAACAAAGTGAGGAGAGAAGCTGAATGGTTACTATTGGCAATTGCTCCAGTTTATGTCTGCACAATTTTTGATAAATGTCCCCCATTGCGTTTTGTGAATGTATTACAGAATACAAAACGTTCTGTGAATGGAGAAGGGGAGAGGAGGGGAGGACAAACAAAAGGACTCTGTATGAGGGCTGGTGCAGACTTAGACCATCCCGGGACGCGCATCCCGGGACTGCACGATCGTGTACGGCAGCACACAGCGGTGGCCGCGCGGCCCCTTTGTCTTTAATCGGGTTACATATGCACGGCAATCGTTGAAAAAAGGTACAAAGGGCAGTGATCCAGGAAGCGGCCATACCTCATAACAGTTAACTATTTGTTTTTGTTAACTGTCCCGTCTGCCGCCGCCGCAGCAGAAGGACTCGTAGATCACAGTGGAGTACAAGCGCGGTGATGTCATCGCACTTGCAGTCTATTAATAACTTCCTCCAGTCCCATAACCGAAAGTTCATTCCACCCTATAGACCTGGGGCTGGAGGAAGAGTCTGCAGGAGCCTGAGCATTGCACTTGTGCTTTGCAGGCCCAAATGCAAAAAAATTAATAAATATATATATATTTAGCACCTAGACAAAAACGAGCACTTAACCCCTGCAGTGCTGGGGTAGCCCCACTGCAAGCGTTAATAACATTTTTGCCAGTAGTTCTGCTTTAAGCCCTGAAATGCGTAGGCTATTCTTTTTTACTCTATGTGCATATACGGCCGTATAATAGCAAATCCCTTGCAATGCTGCAGTAGAGCCAATCACTCCAAGACTAGTCATGGAGAATTTTTCTCTGATTGGTCGGTTTCCAGTCTTATACCCCACTCTCAGGGAAAGCAAGCTACGATTCTGATGAAGGGGGCTTGCCCCTGAAACGCGTCAATCTTGGCTGACTGCGGTCGGTGGACGGTGAGGTGAATGGAGGCTACCGTGTTACATAGTCGGGGTGATACCATGTTGGGTTAACAGACACTGTGGCCTCTCGTTTGTTGTTAAAGCGTGATGAAAACGTTTGTTTGTGAGTACTTTTATCCCTTGTTTTATTTCTTGTAATAAATGATTTTACACACGGAGGTGGCGCTCTGTTCCCTTTTGTTTTCTATGTTCGTGGTGGAAGCCCCAGAGCCTTGGTTGAGCAGCCCCTCAAGTCTGTGTGAAAAACTGTGATAAACTGTTGAAAACTTTGAGTGTGCAACAGCAAGTGGATAGTTCAGCTGGCAGCCATTAGCGCCAAGAGCTAAAGAAACCTTTTTGTCTCATGTGCTGTAGTATGCACATGTGCATGTGCCTGCACTGGTTTTCTTATGCTAGAGCAAACCAGATCTTCCTTATTCCCTAAAATCTCAACAGATCTGAATGCCTACCAAAATCCAGCTCTCCACCAACATATCTTTATTAAAGGAGAACTATGAGGTGAGTGCTTTTCACTCACCTCATAGTTCTAGCCGACCTGTGACAATGAGACTGTCACAGGTTGGCTCAGTAGATCGGGAGGTGAGCGAACACATACCGGCGCTCGCTCACCTCTCGATCCTGTCACGGCTCTCTGCCGTGACAGGGGAGGGGCTGGATTCCCCGCTCCGATCCGCCAGCGCTGACTGGTGGAACGGACGGTGGGAGGGGGCGGGTACAGCTGGCTCTGCCTCTAGATAGGCAGAGCCAGCTGCATCTCGCGCAACTGGGCGGATCTCGACATCGATGTCGGGATCCGCTCCGGCTGCAGCGTCTCAGTATACTGAGCTTAGGGTAACGGGAGGACGCTAGTTTGTGTCCTCCCGGCCGTTACCCTAAGGAGAACTATGGGGAAAAGCCCTGACCCCATAGTTCTCCTTTAAAGATGGCATGACTTTCTGTGTTACTGTTACTGTTCAAGGAATACAGCGGCGTTTTCCCCAGTGCTACCAGCCTGCTGCTTGAACAATGGAGGAGCAAGAGAAGACTGATGAGGTCATCCCTCTCCTCACTCTACTTTCTCCTCCTATGAGCATGTTCTTTGTCAGAACATTTGCATGCAATACATTTGATTGGCAACCAGTGCTGCCCTTCCTTCTCCCAGTCTGAATGATGCTGTATAGGGCATTACAAGGGGTCTGATACCAATTCGGGTACTTATAATGCTTGCATATACAACACGTGTAATGATGTATTAATGATTACAGAGCTGCATTCATTTGTGTCTTCTATATCTGCCTGGAGTCCGCCATAATGTACATGGATGCTTGAATACCTTCCTTTGATGTTTCCAGGAAAAAGCTTCCATCTGGATTCCTTTTTATTAAGTTCCCCTTCCAGCAGACAGCACACCTGCGCGTCTTTCACCCTCCGCAGCTACGTTGTGTTTTTCATGCCGCTAACAATTCCGGCGCGCGGATAAGCCAGCGGCTACGGTTTAAACCATCGCAAAACGAGCCAAGGGATTTACGCCGCCACTCAATCCTGCAAATCGGGTCCGGTTTCTCACTCAGCCGCACGTTTCCAGTGACGATTTCAAGATGGTAATTTCCTCCAGTACTTTGGAAAGCAATCGCGAGACGGGAGGGCTGTCATCATGGCCGCCGCGTCAGGAAACGGGCCGTCGTATCTGACAGCTGCTTAGTTGCCGGTGTAAGGGGCTGAAATTGAGAGAGACGGTTTAACATCTGGTCCACAGATCAGATATATAGAAAGAGGGGGAAGATATTGTGCAGAAAAAGTTATGCAACATTATGCTGGTTATAAAGTGAACCTGTCATTAGTGAACCTGTTACAATAGCAGAAGACCCTAAACCAGTGGTCATGTACAGCCAACTCTCCCACAGGGGCAATGTAAGCACCTAAAGGCGGCCCTGTCCATGTCGCTATCTTATGTTAAATGAATTGTAATTTCTTCCACCTTCTCTCCATTATACTCCAATACACTATAACCGCTTCCACTCTCTGTATCCCGTCCTTATATCTTATAGATTGTAAGCTCTTTTACCGTCCATATCTCTCCCATATACCACAATAGTCAAATAGAATTTACCTCTTCCATTGTCTGCATCCCCTTTATACCCTAATAGATCATAAACTCTTCCACATTCTATATCCTGTCCTTATATCTTAATAGATTGTAAGCTTTTCTACCCTTTGTATCTCTTCTTCATAACCTAAGAGAATGTAAGCTCTTCTTCTGTATACCATAATAGATTGTAAGCTCTTCTTCTGTATACCATAATAGATTGTAAGCTCTTCCCCTTCTGTATCTTCTCCTATATCCTAATAGATTGTAAGCTCTTCTCCTTCTGTATCTTCTTCTATATCCTAATAGATTGTAAGCTCTTCTCCTCCTGTATCTTCTCCTATACCCTAATAGATTGTAAGCTCTTCTCCTTCTGTATCTTCTCCTATATCCCAATAGATTGTAAGCTCTTCTCCTTCTGTATCTTCTCCTATATCCTAATAGATTGTAAGCTCTTCTCCTCCTGTATCTTCTCCTATATCCTAATAGAGTGTAAGCTCTTAGTCTGTATACCATAATAGAGTGTAAGCTCTTCTCCTTCTGTATCTTCTCCTATATCCTAATAGAGTGTAAGCTCGTCTACTTCTGTATCTTCTCCTATATCCTAATAGATTGTAAGCTCTTCTCCTTCTGTATCTTCTCCTATATCCTAATAGAGTGTAAGCTCTTCTTCTGTATCTTCTCCTATATCCTAATAGAGTGTAAGCTCTTCTCCTTCTGTATCTTCTCCTATATCCTAATAGATTGTAAACTCGTCTCCTCCTGTATCTTCTCCTATATCCTAGTAGAGTGTAAGCTCGTCTCCTTCTGTATCTTCTCCTATATCCTAATAGATTGTAAGCTCTTCTCCTCCTGTATCTTCTCCTATATCCTAATAGAGTGTAAGCTCATCTCCTCCTGTATCTTCTCTTATATCCTAATAGATTGTAAGCTCTTCTCCTCCTGTATCTTCTCCTATATCCTAATAGAGTGTAAGCTCTTCTCCTTCTGCATCTTCTCTTATACCCTTATAGATTGTAAGCTTTTACCTTCTGCATACCTTCTTCTTCACCTTTGAAATATTGTGTTATGTGTGCATTCGTTCTGGTCCAAACTAACATTCAACAAAAATCAGCAATTTTTGAATGTCCAAATGAAAGAAATAATAGGTCTGGTAGGAATTTTAGGAGGGACCCCATGTAAAAAAAATAAATAATGCATGGGTTCCCCTCCAAAATCCCTTACCAGACCCTTGATCTGAGAAGCAGCCTGGCAGTGCAATAAAGGGAGGGTACTATCGTGCAGTTTCCCCCTGTGCCATACCAGGCCCTCAACATGGGCAGAGTGCTTTTCCAGAGGGGCTTCTTCCCCACAACCCTGGCCCGGTGGTTGTGGGGGTCTGTGAGTAGGTGTGAGTAGGGGAGCTTATCTGGGTGCCCCCTTTCATAAAGGGGCACCCAGATACCGACCCTACCTTGTGAATGAGTAAGGGGTAGTTGTTTCCCCTACTCATTCACCAAATAAACAGTAAAATAGTAAATAAACACAACACACCGGTTTGCAAAGTCCTTTACTGTATTAGTAAATAAACACAAATAGTAAAGTAGGTCACCAGCACACCATGGTTCAATCTTCAAGCAGTGATCATTTTATTGATGCACACATCTTGTCACATTACAACATTTTCGGGGCCACTCGGGGTCCCTTAATCAGGCATTGGTCAAATAAACACAACATACAGTTTTTTTTTTTTTTTATTCGTTTATTAACTGACATGTCATCAAAACAAGGTTACAGTCATGTATACAACATACAGTTTTTAACAATCTATAAAAAAAAAAAAGTCCCACGATGTAAATCCAAATGTCAATCACGTCGTCCAGCGATGTTGATCCTTGTCAATCACGATGCCCGCCACTCGACGACTCGCCAAAAGTACATACTCCGGTATGTAAACAAAGTAGCGGAGCAAGTCGTCACATCACAGAACCTTCTCAGCCCCTTTGTTTACATTACGTGAGAGCTCTCGGTCCCAATCAGACTTGAATGAGACATGACATTCGAACGAGGATGAATGCATATGTCTACCGAATATCGGACTGATACGAATTTCAGAAAACGTTAAAAAAAATCTGCATAGCAAGGAAACAAAAAACGAAACAACATTTTCAGCCATGAACAAGTCTAGTTATAATATAAGTGAATTAGAGGTGCTCTGATATTTCTAGACTACAGAGACCTGCCCCATATTTCATGAGCTATCTCAGCAAGTGTTGAAAGTGGCATTTCTCCTGTGTTTGGACAGAACCCTGGTTGCCATGGGTTACCGCTCTATGCGGTGCCCACATTACAGGGTGCTCGGCTGTACCATTGTGAAAACAGATGAAAGGTCAATTTCTCTTTTGATTTATGACTTCTACCAGGGCTGCTGCGAAGAACTTTGTGAAATAGGAGGCATTTTCCATGGCCTCACCTCTGCTCTGCACTGATCCCACTTTCCCTCAATCCATAAAGCTATAAATCAGATCTTGCTGAGAGGCCGGAGCCCTGTGCCACCAGCTTAAGAGCTTGAAATGCAATAAACGCTGTGCTGTGTCTTGCATCCGAGCTTGGTTATTGGCCAGGAATATAAAGCGCCCTCTTCCACCATTGCTTATCCCAGCCCTCCCACAGACGTCTGTGTGTACAGATTGGTTTCCCATGTTACCTATAAATATAAAATACAGTTTTTTAGTAGCTATAAGTAAATGTGGTCTGCTTCAATTGTATGCATGCTAAGTAATAAGTGTAACACTTTCAGGTATTTATTACTTCTCACAGAAATCTCAGCACTCCCCTAGACAATGCCTTAACCTGCTTTTTTCTAGGTCTTATGTGAAAACATAAGACCCCTATGCGTAGGCAGTGGCGTCACAAGGGATGTGACACTCGGTTACCACTCCGGGTGTCACCCAGCCTCGGGACGCCCCTGTGCGTAGGTCCACTTTACTATCGCATATAATTTATACTAATACAGTAAACTCTCTGTTATCCGTTATTCAACTACAGGGATCCCAACCTGAAAAAAGTAATTTCAGGGAGGTGCCCTTCTTATTTCAGGGAGGTGCCCTCTGCCCCCCCATCCGGGAGCACCCCCCTAAAATGATAGCAAACAGCAAATAAGCTAATGCTTACCTTGCTATCTGCTGTTTTTTTTATTATTCTAACAGCTGCTGTCGTCAGAATAAAATAAAGTAAACCCGGCACAGAGGCGTCCCGAGGCAGGGTGACGTCATTGTGCATGATGACATCACGTGCGGTAGCGCTGTTACCTACAGGCAGAGAGAGGAGGTGACGTCAACCGGCGGGATAAGGTATGCTGCCGGGTCCCCTCCTCTCGAGCAACTTGACTGAGTGCCCGACTTTTCAGAGGGGGGAGACACCAAAATGTCAGCCATTTTGGTGTCACCCCTCCAATGGTGTTACCCGGTGTAATATCTCTGCAACGCAAGCCTAGGATCACAACTGCGGAGTAACGTAGTTAAAGGGTTATTCAGTGAGCGGTCTTTATCATACTCTCTCAGCAACTTAGAGATGTGTATGAGACCGGTAACATCATGTAACCGCTGTGGATTAATTGGATAACCAGGATCCCTGTGATCTCTTTGAAGTGTTTGACACCACCTTATTTGCAGGCCCAAGAGACCGGAGGTGGATCAGTCAGGTAAGGGGTGAGTATGCTACCTTACTTTGATTTAGAGTGCAACTTCGTACAGTATGGCCTACATAACACCACTTATATGGGGAGTCACAGGTAAGTACATACAGTTCAGGTTTTTCATATGAGTGGAAAAGTATACCAGGAGCAAGTTAGTGGGGGCTGCAATAGTTCCTCCAGTAAAGCAAAACAATCTCCTGACAAGTGGTATGGTATTGATATAGCAGTATAACAACAGGTACTTGCGGTTGTGGAGGTCCCAGCAGCTCGTTATAGCAGAGGGTAGTAGCAGTGAGGCAGAGCTGTGCTGCTATTAGCCCCGGTACTTGCAGTTCAAGAAAGGAGGCAATGTTCGGCAGGTTTCCAGTACTTCCACAGCAGTTGTTAGAGAAACGGTGTCAGCTAGGAAGGAACCTGGTCCCTCATTCGGACTGCGGATGCAGAGAGTGAATCTTCAGCGCTCACTGTCACAAACAGTAGGGCGCCGAAGATTCGTCTGGCGGCGGCTTAAGGAGGCTTCTGCGTGTGCGCCGGAGGGAGGAGCTAGGTTACGTTGTGCGCGTGCACGGCCCCGGAATGATATGGGGTAAGTTTCTTACAGCCGGGTCTGGGCCGCACCCCCCACGTGACGCCACTGACCCAGCAAAGGAATGAATAGCTAGATTACTATGGGCTATTTCAGTTTGCAATAGCAAGCTGCCTATTGCACCTGCCCTCTGCTGCTGTCAATCAGCAAAGAGAGGACCCGATGGAGAACTTCAGGTCCACCTCTGCTGATTGACAGCAGCAGTGGGCAGGTGCAATAGCTAATCTGCTATTGGCTATTGCAAATTCAAAGAGCCAATATCAATCTAGCTATTAATTTCTATGCTGTCATTTTATTTTACTCTGACGGCGGCTCTGATATCAGAGTAAAAAAAAAAAAACAGAGCGGGGAAAGGTTTACTCTGCTATATTAAGCCTTTCCGGGAGAAAATGTTTCTCTCCCGGGCGGCCGGGAGCCGCTATCTACTAGCGGGAGACTCCCGGAATGTCTAGGAGACTTGGGATGTCTGCAGCTAACAAGAACTCTCATCTAAACAGAAAAAAAAAATCCCCTGTACTTACTGTTCTGCTTATCTGTGGCATGTATTATCCTGGAAACCATTGTGCGTCTATTTGTCTTTGATTACTGCATTTCAATATTAACATGAAGTCAATACAGAGTTTATAGTATGGTATAGTATGGGGTATGATATTAGTAAGATCTATTTTTAATAGTAAGGGCTCATTCACACGGGAATCGACCGGCACGTACAGCTACGTGCTGCGTGCATGGCCGTATCGGGCAGCTCCCGGGAAGGACAGGTGCTGCGTGTGATTTGTATGCAGCCCATGTCCTTCTCTATGGGAGTAAGCGGCCATTCGCCCCCCTACGCTCACCTCAAGTGCAGGTCTGTACGGGTGCTGGTGTCCTGGCTCGGACGCAGACAGGATCCGTCCTGTCAGCATACGAGTACGCTCACCCGTACGGACCTGCACTTGGGGTGAGTGTAGGGTGGCATACGACCACGTAGTCCCATAGAGAAGGACAGGGGCTGCATACTAATCACACACAGCACCTGTCCTTCCCGGGAGCTGCCCTATACGGCCATGCACGCAGCACGGAGCTGTATGTGCCGGCTTTTTCTTGTGTGAATGATGCCTTACTCTCAAGCAACCAGAAACTACATTTATCCGGAATCTACCAATCCTGGGGATGCCGGATAACGGGGAGTTTACTGTATATCTTTTTTGAAAAACTTCCTTTTTTTCAGGTGGCAACCGGTGAATGTCCGAAACAGCTGGGCAATTCAGGACCTGCAGAGAAGCGGAAAAGCGCTGCATGAAATTTATGACTTTCCAGCTTGGTGACATTACCGGAACGGTATGATGTTTATAGCCCAGGAAAAACAGAATTCTTTTCGGATCTCACCTTCAGAGATGGTAAATGACTACCAGACAGATTTCCATCTGGGAGATCCATATTTTATACTGTTTTATGGAGAAAACATTGCAGAGCAGAAAACAAAACGGAGCTTTGGCAGAACTGACAATACTAAGTTCAGGTCACTTTGCTCTTTATTCTTATGGCGCTGTTTCAATATATACTGTATTTGCAGGCCCAAGAGACCGGAGGTGGATCAGTCAGGTAAGGGGTGAGTATATATATATAAATATAATGTCTATCTATATTCTTTTTTTTTCCAATGCAATAACCCATTGGACTCAGGACTCTGCAACACAATAAACTCAGGACTCTGCTATGCAACTGACTTAGAACTCCACAGCCAGCATCGTCCTGCCCCCACCCCAGCAGGCTGGGCTCCCATCACCAACATAATAATTCTCTGCCAGCCGGGTACTCTGCTCTCTGGAGCTGCAGACAATGGGCAGAGACAAGAGCAGCTTTGGCCGCTCCCAGCACTCACCGATCAGCGGAGGCTTCTTCCTTGTCCGGCCATTCTGCACCTCCTCTCCACTGGCTCCGGCCGTGCGTTTCCGGCCTGTGTGCCCTATATATCTGGCCTACACCACCAACCAATCACTACCCCCCTGGCACTCTCCGGTGGCTACCTACACTAGTGCCAGCCCTGTCTGTCATCATCCCCAGGCCTAGTCTGCCCCTGCCACCAGCGGTGCCGCTGCTCTTCTGCCTGCTGCTCCAGGCGAAAAGGACAGCTGCTGTGGGTCGCTGAAAATGATGAGGCCCAGGGCAGTTGCCCCTTTTACCCTGCAGTAAAGACAGCCTTGGGTCAGTCCGTCACAATGGATTTTTGAATTATGGGCAGAGGTGTGTTGAATCATCAACTGATGGTCCATTTACAACTCACTTTAAAGACATTTTGGGGTTCATTCATAAAAGTTCAGCACAGTGCTTGGCACATGGCACTAGCGCCCCTAGATGGCACTGATGAGTATAGGAAATTCCTTTTATAAATGAACCATTTGTGTCCAATAAGCACCTTAAAAGCTGCACTCCAGGTAAGGTGATAAAATGACCCTTGACTTGGGACCCATCTGCACTGCAATGGTTTAGGTAAAACTGAAGCCAAACCTTTCTCTAGTTTTGCATGTAATGAAGAAGGATTAGAACACCTGCCAGGTTTTTACTGCTGTCTGTGCCCCCGTTAGGGAGATTCCCCCTCTCTATTTCTCCTGGAGACTATTATAACTGTAATTGGGAGAAAATTCCAAATTTTGGTTTGCCACCAGAACATAAATAGATGGGAAATCTCCCATTGGGGCCACTAGTTCCAGGAATTTCCAACATTGGATGGATTCTCTCAATCTTCCTGTTGTGGCTATGGGACAGGAAGTGAAGGAAAAGCTTCTCCAATGGGACATTGATGGCAAAAAAAATGCTGATAGGGGTTATGCCCTCCCTTACTGTCGTGGGACCATGGGTGTCCTCTTTTCTGGGTTCCGGTGGGCACGGTGGAGATTGTAGGGTCCGTCTTGGGGTGACTTGGTGCCTGGCGGTGGCGGGTTGAGGATGCGCGCATGTGCACGTGACGTGTGTGTGCACGTGACGCTGCCGTGGCCTATTAGTCACCTCAGGTGCTGATCATTGCCAGGGAGGGCCTTGCGAGCACTCCTTTCCTAGCCGTCCCATAGGTTCACAGGGACCTGTGGCTTCCTGGTTGCCCAGACAAGGGGGCATCTCTGGTCCCTGCTGGGTTTAAATTCCAGCCAGAGCCAAGACTTGTTGCTGAGTTATTGTGCCATAACCAAAGCAGCTACAAAGCCTTATTTCTTGTTTCCTGCCTTCCTTAATCTCCTGGTTATCGACCCTTGGCTTGTCTCACCGTTTATGATACTCGCTGCCTGACTCGACCCGGACTGTACTCTGACAACGCTTTTTGGATCATCCTATCTTGTACCACAGCCTGGAGTTTCCTTCTGGTATTGTTCCCTGCTATTGGGTTCCACTCCAGCAAACAGGGGGACTTCGCTCCCTCCTTAACACTTTCTCATCGAAAATGACAAAAATATAAAAGTTTTGGCTTTGGTTCTACTTTAAATGCTTGTTTAGACAAGGAGTAGAGGAATAGGCAACTATATGTTATCTATCTCACCCGCAGGCTTCCTCTGTGCTATGCAACCGGTTCCCCTCCAATCTGCTTCACAGGAATTCTTCTAACTTCATCACCTATAATGCAAGACAGTCAGTCCTGCTTTGTACTGGGGATAGCGACCCTCCATTCAGGAGCATTGAAGAGCAGAGGGGAATCCTTTTGGGGATCAAGGAATAAGGTAATTCTAGCTGCTGCTTCCTCCACCCCTAGACTAAACTATTATAACTCTTGCAGTGCAGGTGAGGGGGAAACTTTTTCAATTAACCCAGAGTTCACTTTTAAGCTGCGAATCAGGATTCTGCATCTGTGATTTCTCTTGTACATTCACCATGATTGCTGCAGTTTATGGCAGGTGCATCTTGCACAGCCATCCACGGTGATACATGTAAAAGAAACTCTATGGGGTCTAGTTATAAACAATTTGCAGGGCCCTTTGCCTGTGAGCCCACCTTATATAGAAGGGGGGCTTCAAATGATTGTCTTCTATGACTCCTTGCTCTTGCTAGCCAGGGGCAAAGGTTATGCATTGCATTATAGGTTGTTCTTTTTTTCTGGAAGCGAATCTGCAAACGATTGAGCAAAAGTTCAGACTTTGTGATTCAGGAGGATTCACAATGAAACCAAAGCCAAAGTCAGGAACTTCAATTATTGTTCACATGAAACACCAGATTTGGGGTGAAAAAATTGGAGGACTCTTGACGGGTTGGTTTGAGTATGCTGATCTCTGGGCATTTTCACACACAACAGTAGAGAGTTTAGTTTAGACATGTAAGCTGTGGAAAAATTTGTTTTGGTTCGGATATTTCGTTATTTCGGGAATCGGATCCGAAATTCAATTTGGTTCGGGTTTCGGACAAAATCCAAATTTTCTTTATTTTCGGATGAGTTTACGAATATTCGCTACGACTACCACAGTAAAACCATATACCGATATTAATACTAAAGCTGAGGCTCATAGACCGGAATGGCATTCGGGATCCGAATTTCAGAATTGGAATTCGAAAATTCGGATCCAGAAAGCCATTCAGGTCTGGGAGCATCAGTAATATATGTATATGGCTCCCAGACCCGAATGGCATTCGAGATCCGCATTTCATTTAGGAGCTCCTAAATGAAATTCGGGTCTGGGAGCCTCAGCTTTAGTAATATATGTATATGGCTCCTAGACCAGAAGCAGAACCCGCCGGACCACAGGTAAGAGGGCACCCCTGGTCCCAGACCAGAACCTGCCGGACCCCAGGTAAGAGGGCACCCCTGATCCCACCACAATCTCCTGGGATTTGTACACACAGCAGTAAGGCCGGGAGCTGGATTCGAGGATGAATTTCTCCAAAATGCTGATACAGAGGTGAGTGAGGGCTTGTTTCAAAGTGCTTTTAATGCTTGTTTAGATTATGTTATTCTTGAATGTGCAATACGTGGGGAACAGGGTTGCTTTAAGAGACCAAAGGGGAACAAATAAGTAATTTTTTTGAGTTATATACACTTTAAAAAAAATGCAATAACGTTGCCAAAAAAGGTATTTTCGCTCAAAAAAAGGCTTTTTAAGCATTATTCTCGGAAAATGAATTTGATGCATTTTTGACCCAATAAAAAAGCTTTTCCCGTGCGAATTGGTGTGTAATATTCTCGGAAATATGCCGGTTGGGTGTAAGATGTCATGGCTTGGGTAGTCTTGCGGTCTGTAAAACATAACCCGTGGATGTCTCATGGAATATAACACAGGTCAGTCTATCAACACGTCTTGGCGGGAACCCATTGTGCACCGCTAGAACAATCGTCACACCCGGCCGTATCTATATAAGTTTTCTGATGTATACGTTCCCCTTTCAGAAGAGAAAGTCTGCTGCTAACCCTTTCTCCTTTACTGTTAGTCATCACAGTTGTTTCCTTTCATGTCGGGCAGGTGTTTCGGGACAGGAAATGTGTATTTTTGGCAGCCTTCTTTACAGACACACTGTGATGTGTTCATTTCGTTTTGATATCCTGTACGGTTAGATAATGTTCAACAGATGCGGATCAGTTTGGGTGTTTTCCGGTTTGATAAGAATATTGGTTTGCAAATCATTGTAATCTGGACCGAGACAGGTTTTCCCTGCAGTATTCTATTTTAAAACATCATTTAGGATTTAAAAGGAAACTATATATTTTTTGGGGTGTAAAAGAGATCAGATCAATGTGGATATTTGTATTGACTCCAGTCAAAACTATTAAAAAACACAAAAAAAACCTTTTGCTGTAATACCTTTAATCTAGAGCTGTCCCCAACAGTACTTTTCCACCACTAGATGTTATGACGGACTGAACCGTCACTGGGGCTGCTGGAGGAGCCTGAGGACTAGCCTCCTTCCTACTGACTATGGACCTAGTACTATGGAGACTCCCCTCAGGCCTCTTGGGGTTATATGGAACTATTATCCAAGGTTTATGTGTGGAGTGAAAATACTGCATGTTTCCTCTGACATTACATTTAAGTGACCCTGTGTTCATTATAGGTAGCACGCTGTCTGGAGTGGCCATTGTTTGGGATGATCAAGCTCTTATCTGATTAAGGACATTCATTAGGTTCAAAGAGTGTCTGTGCTTAAGGAATTCCAATGCGGCACCCGGCTGTCTAGGGAAGGGGATTGGTCAATGTAACACACTGAACTCTTATCTGATTCTGTGAGGTATAAACTCTGTGTACTTTCTTCAATAAACCAGTTCTTGGTTTCCACTTCAACATTGGTGTTGTCTGATGTTTGAGGAGTTTCGTTTTCTGTCCTAAGATATTGGTTTCGTCCAATAATTAGGCAGGTTTGGGCTGAGGACACTGGAATTTGGGTTCCAGCTGAGAGGAAGCTGATTTCTGATGGAGGTACCCAGTCGGGGTACCAGACGGTCCGTCGCAGATGTCCTCAGTCTTCTTAGTTTAATGACAGCCAGCATCATTCAACACTACCTCTGACCCCAAGCTGTCATGGTCCCGCCTCCAGCCTATGGTTGGACAGTGAGGGTGATGCAGTACAATGATGAGCTCATCTCTCGTCACCAAAGCATAGGATTAAAGCACCGCTTCTCCGCGGCTTTAGCAGGGGAAAGACACCCGGGTGCTTGCCGGCAGGATTGTGTCCTCGCTCCAACCAAACAGGTATATAGTAAAGGAAGAATCCAGCTGCACTCCGTTCCATGCTAAATCAGTTCATTGAAAGTTCGTCAGTGACCTCGGAGGGGCATCTGTGTCACTGACAAACTTCAATAAACTGATTCAGCAGGGAACGGAGTGCAGCTGGATTCTTCCTTTTACTATATACCTGTTTTATTGGAGCTCATCTTTCTCATCTCTCACTGCTTTCTCCTCCAGTCAGCATGCTACTTGCAGTGCATACAGTCCATGAATCGACTGGCTCCTTTTGCTGCTTACCTCTCCCAGTCCGACCTCTGCTGTATAGTGAACTGCAAGTCAAATTCAGGTACTTACACTTCTTGCTCAACTGCATAGTCTTCTGATCGCCTTGTTGCATTTCTTTTGATATATGGTGTCAGGGTGCTTCGGTGTGAGATTAAAGAAGAGCCGACAGTACCAGAATCGTCATTAAAGACCAACTGCAGTCATCAGTTAAAAATGAAAAAAGCAGCTCCAGTTGTATACCCACTTCTTCTCCAGTGCTGATCCCCACAGACTTACCTGGTCGCCCATGCAGTGCTGTTCCTCTTTCAGCTTGAATGACACCCAGCACTATTTAACCACCTTCTGTAAGCCCAGGCTGTCATGGCTCCTCCCCTTGACCTGGACTGACAGGAGAATGCTGCCACTTCATTACAAGGAGCTGCCGTCTGCAGCATTTAGGATCCACCCAATTCCAGGATAGGAAGAGGGTGAAGAGGAAACGAGACAGGAGCAAAGATACCTGGAAAAAGGTATTATACTGATTCTCTTTTTATGAGTTACGAGCTGCTTCGATAGGGGTGAAGTGGGGGGCTGGGAGAGATCCCAAGCTTGGAGTTGAATTTAGACCTTAGTTCAGCCATTTGCAAAGCTGTGAACTGCAGTTTTGAATGTTTATTAATGTACTTGGAACTTTCGGGTGCTTTGTTACTCTTTTGCATAAAACGCACAGAGGGGAACTCATCCTAGGAAAGGAAAGGAACCTGCACTGGGAGAGAGAAGGCGGTGACTGGTCCAAGTGCAAACATGGCAGGATACTGGTCCCAGTACAGGGAACCGGTCCTAGTACAAATTGGTGGAAAAAAAATGTCAACACACAGGGCGCAAGGGGTTCTTCACAGTTAGAGCGGTTAAGGTCTGGAACTCACTGCCACAGGAAGCGATTTCAGCTAAGAGCGTGGAATCATTCAAGAGACTACTGGACAAGTTCCTGGGTGACCAAAACATTCAGGGGTACAGGTATAGCTAACAGAAAAATCACGCATGGACTCATACACGCACACATCAACTCATAAATGCACAAACACAATAGGTTGGACTTGATGGACCTATGTCTTTATTCAACCTCAAATACTATGTAACTATGTATACTATGTAAGGACATTAAGGTTCTGGTCTCAGTACAAGAACGGCATGAAACAGCGGGAACTGAACCTAGTAAAGTAACAGCAAGATACTGGTCCCAGTTTAGGGGCAGCAGGGTACTGGGCCCCAGTGCAGGGGCGGCAGGGTACTGGGCCCCAGTGCAGGGGCGGCAGGGTATTGGGCCCCAGTGCAGGGGCGGCAGGGTATTGGGCCCCAGTGCAGGGGCTGCAGGGTGCTGGCCCCAGTGCAGGGGCGGCAAGGTACATGCCCTAGTAGAATAGGGGTGGGGAACCTCTGGCCCTCCAGCTGTGGTGAAACTACAAATCCCATGAGGCATTGCAAGATTCTCACAGCCACAGGCATGACTTCCAGAGACAGATGCATCATGGGATTTGGAGTTTCACCACAGCGGGAGGGCCAGAGGTTCCCAACCCCTGTAGTATAAAAACGGGAGGAACCTGATCCCAGCAGAGGAATTGGAGGGAAAGAGTTCCACTAAAGGAACATAAAGAAACTGGTCCCCATAAAGGATAACAAGGGACTAAATAATGGAATAATACTATCTAACGCTTCACAGCTGAAATGCTGAGTCTTCCTGTGCTGCAGTTCCATCTAGGGGCCGCTGTAGCTTCTTTGATATTGTCCCTCGCTGGCTTCCGTCCCTAGGCCTCTACGCTCATCCACCTCCCACGCCAGCTCTGTTTTCCTCCGAAGCCCTTCAGCCAATCAGCTTTGGTGAGCGCCTCGTCCAGCGAGCCCCGCGCATGCGTAATGTCACCGGCGCGCCATCTTGACAGAGGGAGCCGCAATCAAACCCGCTGGATCTGTGCTGGCCAAGCGGCGGCTTCTCCCTCGGAGAGCCGGGAGGCTTCCTTCCGCGAGCGTCTTACGAGGGCTTCTCGAGTGTTCCGCCATTGGTGTACCCCCTGACAAGGGCGGGCTGGAGCCTCCCTCTGTCACAGGGGTCCCCCTCAGGAGAGTGACAGGGTCTGCAGGGAGTGATGCCTTCAAGTCCTAAGTGATCGCAGAGGACGTCGGGACAGGATGCCTGTGGTGTGGCCCACCCTCCTGGACTTCAGCCGGGATGAGTGTAAAAGGATCCTCCGCAAGCTGGGTAACTATTCCCTCCATTCTCCCTTACACTCCCCTCTTGGCGTAGCGCGCATGCGCGGCCTTCTATGTGTATAAATGATGGAGGTCACGCCCCCTCCGTGACGTCAATGCTCTGCACGGCGTATTGTAAACACGGGGGGGGGGGCGGCTTCGCCTGCAGGGGGCGCTGTGCCCACTGTCATTACATGTCATCACTTGGCAGTGATTTAAAAAGAACCTGTCACATAGAGCAGGGCACATGACTGGGCTCTCCTCCTATCTGCTGCTGCTCTCTATATTGTCTTTTTTATTTTGAAATATTAACATCTTAAAATGTGAAATGCAGATGCAATGAGGGTTTTATTGAAGCATCGTCCTTGTCTTGCTATTTTCTAATAGTCTTCTGGCTGGTCACATGATGCTCTTGATCCACTTTGGTCTTTTCCCAGCGGCGACCAGTCCTGATTGAAGAAGAGGGCGGCCCTGACAAAAGGACGTCAATGCTGCTCTCTGCATCCGTATACTTAAAGCAGAACTCCGGGCATAATTATTCCTAACCCTTACACTGGTGTTACCACTTCACAGCAAGGGTTAAGTGCTTGTTTTGGTCTAGGGAGAAAAATATCAGTTATACTCGCCTAAACCTTGGAGGCGGCTGGCTGTTAGAACGCCCACTGCAGCCTCGCTCCCTCTTGGATCCAGCGGTCTAAGGTCCTGTGAGTCATCACATTCCATACAGTGTATAGGATGTGAGGATGCTGTGGGACATACCATCGCTGGAGTAGAGGAGGGGACAGGCAGTAGGAACCGAACTAGGAAGTAGGCGGCTCCCTAGACTAAAACGAGCACTTAACCCTTGCAGTGCCGGGGTAGCCCCACTGCAAGGGTTAAGAATCGTTATGCTGGGAGTTCTTCTTTAACCACGACAGTACCAGGTTCTTACACCACCTTCATTACCAGGCCAGTTTTTAGTGAGATAGCAAATATATATATATATATA
>NW_017306920.1:85434-102218 GCF_000935625.1 Nanorana parkeri | reverse complement strand
ATATATATATATATAAATAAAGTGTACTTCTCTGGCTTTCATTTCTAAATCATAGCAAATAAAAATGCCAGGACAGCATGAAAACCCCCCCAAATGACCCATTTTTGGAAAGTAGACACTTCAAGGTGATCAGACTTTTTTTGGGGGGGGAAATGAAGATACATGCTGGTATTGAGGGGTATAAAACCTGGAGCGTGGTAATAGTGCACAGGATACAATAAATGTACAGGTTATAGACAGAGAATGGAGGGGGTGAAGGGGTTAATGTACAAGTCACATACAGTGGCAGGATGGAGATGAAGGTCTTAATGTATAGATGTGCAGGATAAAGGAGGTGAAAAGGTTAATATACAGGTCAGTGCATAGAGAGAATGGATCTAACATGAGGTGGAGGGGGGCGTTAAAATGGTTTGAAACTTTTTATTCCTGCTGCTGCAGCTTGTTTTTACTCTAGGACGCAATGCATGGAGGACATCTATTCTCTCCCCTGCCTCCAATGTAAGGGGAAGGATGTAAACATTGCCATGTGATAACCAGTCCCAGCGATCACAGGACGCAGAGCTTGTCTGATGGGCTCTGTGTCTAAAGTCGCTGTTCTCTGCTGTTTAATGACCGAGGGAGCAGCGGCCATGGCCCCACGCACACATGCGTTCACAGGAAAAGGGTGTACGGGTACTTCCTCCTGGAAAAATGTGCCATTTTAATACATTGGCCGGTCCACACGTGGTTAATGATGGGTGCTGTGCTCAAGGAGAGGGCCCATGGTGCCTGGCACTGACAGGCTTCCAGGTTGAGTGACTGGTTGTCAGTCAGCACAGTAGACTGAGGACATCTTGTGGCGAAGAAGAGGTACTGTGGGGGACAGCTCAGGATTCAAGCTGCGCTTTACTCCTGCTGAAGTGCCGGTTACACAGGTACACAGGTAAAATCACTCAGCCTCATAGTTCTAGCCGACCTGTGTCAATGAAATTGTCACAGGTCGGCTCAATATATCGGGAAGTGAGCGAACACATACCGGCGCTCGCTCACTTCTCTATCTATCCCTGCAGAGAGCCGTGACTGTCACTCACAGCTCCCTGCAGGGATTCCCGCCTCCCCTGTCCGATCCTCCAGCGCTGACTGGCGGAACGGACGGGGGAGTGGGCGGGTACAGCTGGCTCTGCCTCTTGATAGGCAGAGCCAGCTGTCAGTCACGCAGCTGGGTGGATCTCGACAGTAATGTCGGGATCCATCCCGGCTGTGTGGTCTCAGTATACCGGGAGCTGTAGCTCCCTATATACTGAGCTTTGGGACACGGGAGGACGCTAGTTTGCGTCCTCCCGTTACCCTAAGGAGAACTATTGGGAAAAGCCCTAACCCCATAGTTCTCCTTTTTAAGGTTACGCTGTATTTATTATAGGGGGCCTGAGGCTGGAGTTGGTTTTTCCTGTGTCTTCTCGCAGGGAGCAGGGAGGTGACACAGGAAGCTTCAATGTGGCACAGTTGAGTCTTTTTAATGTGTAAGGCGATGTGATATATACAACATTGATTTATGTTTTGTTTTATTCAGTTGATATTGATTTTTGTTTTGCCAGAGCTGGAGGCGTATGCGGGTGTTATTAGCGCCCTCCGTGCACAGGGCGATCTCAGCAAAGAGAAGAAGGACCTTCTGGGAGAACTCTCCAAAGTCTTGAGGTAGGGTTCCATTACTATTAAAGGGGGTCAAGGAAAATTGTATCATCAGGTGATTTAGAGGCAAAATTAGAAGTGCTTCTATATCAGGATGTCTGTCATGTGGCAAAATGAGTGTGTGGGTGAGAGAGGGGCGGGGGGGGGGGGGGGGGGGGGGGCTTAATGTGCAGCATTCAACCTCTTTAGGACCGCCAGACATACATATAGGTCCTCATCTTGAAGTCTTTGCTGCAGTAGCCATGATCTTGGTATTGTCTTTTTCAGCAGGCGATGCTTGTTAAGTACATGTGAACTGGGTGGCTGCCCAGGACCACTGCAATCAGTGTCTGTATGGAGAGCAGGCCAAGGAATGTCCATTCCCTGATCTGCTTTGTGATTGGTGAAGCAGGGAGCGCTGTTTCAGAACTGCCTGAAGTTGCGGTTGCACAGGTGATCAAGAACAATCCTGTGCTTGATCGTCTGTATTGGAGGGCAGGAGAGACATCAGTGGTCTAATAGACTCCAAATGTCTCCATAAAGAGAACCTGTCGCCTCCAAATGCTACCACATCGGAGCTTGTTAGCCCCTTTGTGATAGCAATAATGTTAAGTGACACCTCCCTGCTATCTACATGCGAATAAATGCGTGGCATAGGGCATGCACGTGTACGTAAATGACGCTTTTGTCAGACATGTTGGCTATCACTGTGAACATTGGAATGAAAGCAATAATTCTGGGACCATAATTCACTGTTAAATCTAAAGTGATGAGCATTAAAAGCTTTTAGAGCATCGCCTACGGTCAATTTTAAGTTCCATAGTTTTTCACCATTGCACGGACGCCCGCAATTTTAACGCTTGACATGTTTGGTATCTATTTACCTGACGTGACCCCGTCTTTTATATTTGACCAACAAAATGATTTTTATATTGTGTTTGTGTGCGTTAAAATTAATTTTATGACTGTCCTGGAAGATTCCTGGAAACAGAGTTATCAGGTAATCAACTCATGTTTCCCCCCCCCTAATAAACAATTGCACAAATAACGTGCAACATTAAAAAGAATGCAGCTACCATTTTTTTATTCTACAGGGCCTCTGCTTTCAGAAAATATCTCATTGTTTGGGGGTTTCAAGTAACTTTCTATCCAAAAATTTGGATTTTAACGTGCTTGCAAAATGAAAAATTGCTCCTGTACTAAGGTGGTTGTAACTGACCCTGCTGGAGGTATAACCTCTCACTTCCTGTCCTGGTGACATTGTTGTCACTGGAAGAGCAGGTGATGGGAAAGTTCCCCATTGGGGGCATAGTAGTAAAAAAGCCTGACTGAGATATAAAGTAGGGATGTACCGATACCAGTGCCGATACTTGGCATTTTCATGAGAACTACCAGGGTTGCAGCGGTTGCAGCTGGGACCGGGCTCTGGCGCTCCACCACTGTCCTGAAATCATTAGTCTGTATTGTTTTAGAAAAACTGTCACATGACAATAAACAATGTTTCAGTACTTGTGTCTGTGAGTACTTGGACAAGTATCAGTACTGGTATCGGTGCATCCCTTTATTTATATTTATACAAAAAAAAAATCATACATTATAACAGAGATGTAGAAATCCCGGGAGCTCCGTGTGCTCCTTACAAATGACAGCTGCCTCCTAATTTTTGAATATTTCTCTAGTCTGGTCTTGGAGCTGGAAAAGTATCTGTACTGAGTGCGGTACTTGGTATCTGAACTTCCCTAGTAAAGGGAAAAGTCCTACTGATGTGTAACAGATCAGTGAAGTATTATATTATCGGGGTTCGTTGTAGCTTTGCATTCTTGTGCTTTTATATTGTCTAATCCTCTTCAAACTGACAGTATAACATTTTATATTTGTCTTTAGTATTTCTACAGAGCGCCACCGCGCCGAAGTGCGAAGAGCAGTGAACGATGAGCGCCTCACCACCATCGCTCACAAGTAAGACTTGGACAAATGGGAAACCTCCATTTATATTCACATTGCTGGGTTTTTGTTTTGCTTTTTACTGTGAATTTATTATATTCATATAATTAGTGAAGCACTGATGCCGCTTTTTTGGTATCGAGTACTGATATTTATCTTTCGGTACTCGCCGATACCATGCTGTTTGGTTGGCTCAACGTTGGTTGGCAGGAAAGCCGGCTTCCCGGTCCATCGGAATGGAGCTGGCTACCCGGCCCCTCGGGAAGCCCAGAGGTGGGTCATTGCCCAGCTTCCTGATTGGCCTGGAAGCCAGCTCCAGGCTGTTTGCCCAGGAAGCTAGATTCCCAGCCAGTCAGCATGGAGTCGGCTTCCGGACCAGTCTGGAAGCTGGGCGGCAGGTCATGACCGTCTTCCGCACCAATCAGCATCAAGCCGGCCAATCAGAAAGCTGGGCGACAAGTAATTTCCCGCTGCCCGGTTTCCTGATTGGCTCCATGTTCCCTTGTGGCACTGCCGGTCTGAGGAAAATCTCCCTCTGAGCGGGAGTTCCGGTATCAGTGAAGGTATCGGAGCATTTGGGCGAGTACGAGTACTCCCACAAATACTGGTATCTGTGCATCCCTAATAATAATTGTAATATATATAACAGTATATTAAATTCTGATCATTTTCTGCACAACAGCTGGAATTTTACCCCCAGATGACTAGATGACAAAGGGGCTGTTGTTACAGGTTAAACCACTACTGTAAACCCCACAAGGGCAGGCACCTTGTGGTGAGCTTGCTTATTGGAGGAGAGAGCAGAGGGATGACCTAAAATAGAATAGAAACCTATCTATTTTCATTACATACCTTATATTAGTCCCAGTGACATCATCACTGGGTCTCTGTGCAATGCAGGCAGATTATGGCTGGGGGTAGGGGCCCGGCAGCATGCTGTGCATGGCTTCCTGCAACCATCACAGCACCCTGCCTCGGTACTCCTCAAGAGCCCTCTGCTCTGATTCAAGCAGTGGGCTGGCTTTTGGGTGGAGGTATGCAAATATTAAAATGGCTTTATAACTCGATGCCAGTCTGGAGTAGTGGGTGCTCCTAAACAGACTGCTTTTCCATGCATACCCTGGGTAACATTCACATGTAATGAAAGAACTAACATCAAATGAATGAAAGGGGCGGGGCCAGGGACAACCAAGTTGGGGAGGAAAGTGCTAGATGATTCTAGATGTCATCCAGCATGAAATTGAGACAGACTTTATTTGAATTGGTGCAGCAAGGTCACAATGTGCAGCGAAATCAGAGTAAAGCTAACCATACAAGAGAAATTACTCGATTTTCCCTATCCTTGCTAAACAGTGTGGATGGAGGAATATCCCTGGCTATTGTATTCAGACAGCTGGCACCTGCAGCTGTCTGAAGGCCTGAATAGTGACTGCGTCTCGCTGCAGTCATTGTTTGGCTGATCATTTTCTACCCAGCAAGAATAGGGGGGGCAGCTGAACTGACTATGGGAGACGCCTCAGCACGGCATCCTAGATTTCCAAAGCGGAAACGCAAGGACACAAACTGACCACGCCAGCATGGATCTGCTTCCTGGTCAGAATAAAAAAGAAACATGGAGAACTGGCAGGATCGCCAGGTATTATTTTTTTTTTCCAGTAACATGCACCTTAAAATCAAAAAGCCAAATGTTGCTTTCCATAACTTAAAGCTTTCTAAAGTGGACCTTGTAAAAAAAAAAAGAAGAAAAGTGGAACTTGTAGTAAAAATCTCAATGTATCTGGATCCCCTCCCTTATACTTAATAGCAGCATGAAAAACCTCTGCAAGATTTGGGATCCTCAGCTTTTGCGGGTAATGACTCGCCGTCCGACTTCCTGATTGGCCAGCTTTCCGACGAATCAGGAAGCCATGACACGCTGCCCGGCTTCCAGATTGGCCGAGAAGTCGGCTCCATGCTCCCGCGTCACGAGTGACGAGAGAGCATGGAGCCGGCTCTCCGGCCAATCAGCGTGTCATGACACGCTGCCCGGCTTCCTGATACCGGATGCTCAAGTATCGGGGTAGGCCTCGGAGCATTTGGGCGAGTACTCGGTGCATCCCTAGTAGCAACCTCTCGAATACCCCGTACAAGAACACTCAGACTGAGTAATGCAGGGCCAGTAGTGGGATGCAATCAGCTGTGCTCCATGCATATATGGTGACAAAGAATATGCTGATTGGAGAGGAAAGCAGAGAGATGTCTCCTGCTGCTCTTTCATTGTTCGTTCAGTAGTCTAAGGGTGGAGAGATGACACCATTGTATTCCTTCCTGCTGTCCCTGCACAGCAGTGCTAAGGTCGAAGTAGCACAAGGAGCCAATCAGTTGTGCTGCAGTGCGAGGGGCATGCTGATAGGAGAGAGCAGAGTGGCAGATGAGCTCATCCATCAGCTGCTTTACCTTTCACTGTCTAGTCACAGACTAGGGGAGGGACAAGACCTGTGAGCGCTACTGAACTGCAGCAGAGAACAATCAGGTTTCGTGCCCTGAAAGACAGGGCCGTGTTGTGTGGCAGAGCTGTATACATCTGAGAATTGGATGGACAAACATACAAATCCTGGCAGGTAAACTGGCACTCGAATATGTATTTTATCTTTTGTATTTAGTGGTTTGCCTTTTATTTAAGATTTCGTGGGATACCATTTATTGGCCAACTAAATAGAATGTATTTTAAGCTTTCCAAGCACGCCGGCCTCTTCTTCAGTTTAGTAGATCCAGTAAATGGTATCGTCCTGAATTCGAACTTTTGTGGATGGCGAATGCGCAACATCACTCTGCTGCTGCCTAATAATGAAATGGTATTGCAGTGGAAATATCAGTTTAGTGGGTGAAGGCCTCAAATGATAACCAGCTTCTGTTGTGCTTCTCTCTGTAGTGGTCGTGTGTTATTCATACACAAGTACAACATCAACTCCCACATCCACCCCAGTCCCCAGTGGAAGTGTGGCCACTGTCAAGTCTCCCCGGCCTGCAAGTCCAGCCTCCAACGTGGTAGTCCTTCCCAGCGGCAGCACAGTCTATGTGAAAAGTAAGTGAAGGCTTGGGTGGGTTTTTGTGGGTAGAATATATGTATGTATGTATGTATGTATGTATGTATGTGTATGTATCTCGGTATCTCTCTCTCACAGAAGTGAGTACACCCCTCACATTATTGTAAATATTTGATGATATTGTTTCATGTGACGACACGGAAGAAATGACACTTTGCTACAATGTAAAGTAGTGAGTGTACAGCTTGTATATCAGTGTACATTTACTGTCCCCTCAAAATAACTCAACACACAGCCATTAATGTCTAAACCGCTGGCAACAAAAGTGAGTACACCCCTAAGTGAAAAATGTCCCAATTGGGCCCAAAGTGTCAATATTTTGTGTGGCCACCATGATTTTCCAGCACTGCCTTAACCCTCTTGGGCATGGAGTTCACCAGAGCTGCACAGGTTGCCACTTGAGTTCTCTTCCAGTCTTCCATGACGACATCAGGGAGCTGGTGGATGTTAGAGACCTTGCGCTCCTCCACCTTCCGTTTGAGGATGCCCCATAGATGCTCAATAGGGTTTAGGTCTGGAGACATGCTTGGCCAGTCCATCACCTTTAGGCCCCATTCACACTGCGCAATTTGCATTTTGCGCGATTTGTCGCGCGATATCGCACAAATGCTTGCATTGAGCAAGCTTGAATCGCGGCTAAATCCGCTCCAAAAAGGGTCCTGCTGTAGCGACGCACGACCCGCGACAGCAGGACCCTTTGCCCCATTGAGAAGCATTGGAGAGCGATATCGCGGGAATTACCGCGCGATAAATCGCTAAGTGTGAACGGGGCCTTACCCTCAGCTTCTTTAGCAAGGCAGTGGTCGCCTTGGAGGTGTATTTGGGGTTGTTATCATGTTGGAATACTGCCCTGCGGCCCCGTCTCTGAAGGGAGGGGGATCATGCTCTGCTTCAGTATGTCACAGTACATGTTGGCATTCATGGTTCCCTCAATGAACTGTAGCTCCCCATTGCCGGCAGCACTCATGCAGCCCCAGACCATGACACTCCCACTACCATGCTTGACTGTAGGCAAGACACACTTGTCTTTGTACTCCTCACCTGGTTGCCGCCACACATGCTTTGCACACATCTGAACCAAATAAGTTTATCTTGGTCTCATCAGACCACAGGACATGGTTCCAGTAATCCATGTCCTTAGTCTGCTAGCGGGCTTTCTTGTGCATCATCTTTAGATGAGGCTTCCTTCTGGGACGACAGCCATGCAGACCAATTTGATGCAGTGTGCGGTGTATGGTCTGAGCACTGACAGGCTGACCCCCTCCCCCCCCTTCAACCTCTGCAGCAATGCTGGCAGCACTTATATGTCTGTTTCCCAAAGAAAACCTCTGGATATGACGCTGAGCACGTGCACTCAACCATGGCGAGGCCTGTTCTGGGTGGAACCTGTCCTGTTGAACCGATGTATGGTCTTGGCCACCGTGCTGCAGCTTAGTTTTAAGGTCTTGGAAATCTTCTTATAGCCTAGGCCAGTGATGGCGAACCTTTTTGAACCCGAGTGCCCAAACTGCGACGCAAAATCAATTTATTTATCTCAAAGTGCCAGCGCTGAAAATAAGTTTAGTATTGTATTGCAGTTTGGGTGCAACGTTCAACATCACTGCCTTAGGCAAAATAGAGAAACCCGCATATTCAAACATTAAGGCCCCAGTCACACTGAGCGACACTCACCTGGGCGGATTTCCGCGTGGCCAGTATAGCGCGTCTGTTCGGGCGACGTTCCAATGACGATTGAGCGACCTTCACCGTCGGGCTGCATGCAAAAATCAAAAAAAATTGCGTGACATCTGCGGGAAAAAGGGTCCTGCAGGGGGCTTGTACAGCTGTCAGGATAGGGGAAGGCTGTGCGGCTCTCACGGGGGATCCGAACGTCCCAGATCGCCTCTGTCGTCGGGCCGGTCACAATCAGACGGCGGCCTCTAAACAGGCAGATTAGACGGCCGCTCGCGGGGGCCTCCAGGGGTCCTAGCGAGGAGGAAGCAGCCGTCTAACCTGCCTGTTTAGAGGCCGCCGCTGCCTGATTGTGACTGGCCCGAATCGCGTACCAAGGTGATCCGGGTCAGTCGGATCTATTTCAATTGGTGGTCCCTGAACCTGGGCTCATGTGCCAGCAGAAAGGGCCCCGCGTGCCATAGGTTCGCCACCACTGGCCTAGGCCGTCTTTATGTAGAGCAACAATTCTTTTTTTCAGATCCTCTCAGAAATACACACTAATATATACACACACAATAAGGCCCCATTCACACCTGTAAGTTTAGGTGCGATTAGGGACTCCTGCATCAGGAACTTGCTTTTTTCCTGCAGCAGGAATTCTTAATCTGGTGTTTAAAAGCGGCAGCTATCGCCTGTTTAAGTTATTGATCAGTTGACTATGTTTTTTCGCCATGGTCCGTGTGTGTGTTGTAAAGTAGTCACCGCTCCAAGCTCGCTCCTGGGATGGACTACAATCTCATGCTTATTTTACTAATTTGTATTGAGATTGTAGTCCACCATGGGAGCGAGCTTGGAGCGGTGACTACTTTACAAAACACACACAGGGACCATAGGGAACAAAAGTAGCCGACCTCCAGAAGGAAGGACAGTGTCGGCAACGATACAGAGATGATTTGAGGATCTACAGCCGAGTGATACACAAATAAGATACATTCTTGTTCATAGTTAAGGTACTTGAATCCATTTTTAAGATTTGACTCCGGAGTTTTCTGTCCCTTTTAATCAGAGCCTGACCACAGTTTGTTTTGATTCATGACATTTTTTTTTTATATGAATTACCATTTCCCCTTCAGGTGTCAACTGCTCAGATGATGACGAGAAGCCTCGCAAACGCCGCCGCACAAACTCCAGCAGCTCGTCCCCCGTGGTCCTGAAAGATGTCCCCAAGCCTACAACGCCGGTCTCGAAAACCATTACAGTTCCGGTCTCCGGGAGCCCCAAAATGAGTAACATCATGCAGAGCATCGCCAACTCCCTGCCACCACATATGTCACCGGTGAAGATCACTTTTACCAAACCCACCACCCAGACCACAAACACCTCTACCCAGAAGGTAAACATCTCCGGCAGTAGCTGGCAGGGCTTCCAGAGTGGAGATACATTATATCAATGGCTAATATACTGTTTTGTTTTTTTTTTCCTTTCTTCCACTTTTTCTTAACAGGTAATAATTGTAACAACATCTCCAAGTTCTACATTCGTCCCAAACATTTTATCGAAGTCCCACAACTACGCTGCGGTCGCTAAATTGGTACCCACATCTGTCATCACGTCAACCACCCAGAAGCCGCCAATGGTCGTTGGCTCTGCCCAGTCCTCCGCCATTAGCAGTACCACCACCAATGCGCCATCCCCTTCTCTGCCTCCAGGGAGTATTGCTGTCACCTCTGTCGTCTCTTCAACACCGTCCCTGGTCATGTCCACAATAGCACAAGGTAAGTAAAACCTATGTAGACAAGAGTTCCACATACTGAGATCTGAGGTTTTTATGTTGATTGTTTTTGATTTCTCAAATGAGCAGCTCAATGAGATCTACAAAATAAAAAAGTAATATTAAAAACAAATACATTAAAATGCTTCCTGGGACTTCTGCATGTGTTTTCCTTTCACCCTTTTTCTCTGCGTTCAGCTCCTCAGACCATCTCACCTCTGCCTTCTATGTGCAGCTCAGATCATCTCACCTGTCAACTCTGTATACAACTCTTTAGATCTTCTCATCCATCTCCTCTGTGCGCAGCTTCTCAGACTTTTCACCCCCTTTTCATTCCCTTTTCATTCCCTTTTCACTGAGCACATTTGCTCTGGCTACTCATTCTTCACCTCTCCTTGTCGGCTCTAAAGCCTACTACTGCTCTCTTCTGTGTGCTGAACCTCTCACTCATCTGTGTACTGCTCCTCAGACCTTTCAGCCATCTGTGAGCAATTTCTTTGGCCTCTCATCTGCTCTGTGTGTAGCGTCCTAGACCTCTCACCCCTGTCCTTTTTTGTGTACATGCCTTGATACCATTCATCACTCTTCTGCATGCTTGGATTATACTATAGGGGTGCACCGATTACTAGTATCAGTGTCAATACCTAGTATTTGGGTGAGTACTCGTACTCGTCCAAATGCTTCGATACTTACCTCCGATACCAGAACTTCCCCCTCTGACCGGCAGTGCCAAGGGATCAAGGAGCCGGCTGCCTTTCCAATCACGAAGCCGGGCGGTGGGTTATGAGCCTCCTCCCGGCTTCCTGATTGTTTAGGAAGCCAGGCTGCTTACCAACAAGTGCAGCTGGCTTCTTAGCCAATCAGGAAGCCGGGTGGCACGTCATGACCCGCGTCCCGCCTTCCTGATTGGTCAGGAAGCCACGCTGCCTAGAAACAAGTAAAGCCAGCTTCCTATCCAATCAGGGAGGCAGGTCATGACGTGCCGCCCTGCTTCCTGGTTGGCTAGGAAGCCGGCTTCACTTGTTGCTAGGCAGCCTGGCTTCCTATCCAATCGGGAAGCCAGACGGCACCTCATGACTCGCCGCCCGGATTCCTGATTATCCAGGCAGCTTCTGAAGCCAGTGTTCTTTCGCTTGAACACTGGCTTCACAGGCAATCGGGAAGCCGGGCGATGGGTCATGATCCGCCTCCCGACTTCCTGATAATTGGGGCTCAAGGCACCAGGATCGTTATCGGCGAGTACCGAAAAACAAATATCAGTACTCGATCCTGAAAAACTGGTATCGGTGCATCCCTATTATACTTACTCAGTAAGGCCGACCGTTACAGGCATGACTCCCAGAGGCAAGTTGGGATTTGTAGTTAAAGCACAGCTGGAGGGCTGCCGTTGCCCACCCCTGTTCGAGAAGAAGGTGTTAGTTCCGGGATAGGAAGCACTTCTGCAGCCCTGCACCAAATGACCTGCCTGTTCGAGCTGTGAGGTGTCATGGCCGCCTTGACAGGTGCTCATTTAAACATTAATTCTTTTCACTGATGTAATAATATAGTTTAACTGCCATAAACTTATTTGTCCTGGTGCCAAAGCATGGACTAAAGTTCACTTAATAACCAAGGTAGGCATAAATGCCGTCGCGTTTCTTTGGAGTTAATTTTTGTTGACCGTCCTTTTATCGTTTTATCCAGGTGGCTCGACATCCATGGTGAAAGTGCCCTCCAATAGACTACCTTCCCCTAAGAGTTTGATCACTTCCCCTGGCCAGATCCTGGCACAGTTCCCGAAGCATTACCAGCAGTCGCTCAAACATCATATCCATCAAATACCGCCACAAGCTTCTCCGCTGTCGCAGCCGTCTACTATTACCCATCCAGCTCCCACTCCACCTCCTCAGATTCCACCGGGGATCAAGCCCACTATACAGATAAAGCAGGAATCTGGTGAGTACACGTCATGTGCATTAAATGGCAACAGTCCGGAGTTCTTTTGTGGATGTGGATGCTCACTGCCAAATTTTGCAGCAATTAATATGCAGCGTTAATAATTCTGACGAATTTTGCATAAGAGTGTTGAATATCATTTTTTTCTTTTTTTTTTCTTTTTTCTTTTTTTATTTAGCTTTTTCCTGTTTTGCAGGTGTTAAAATCATCACACAGCAAGTTCAGCCCAGTAAGATCCTACCCAAACCAGTGTCCGCCGCCCTGACTAGTGGCAGCAATACCCCCATCATGGTCGTCAGCAGTAATGGGGCCATAATGACAACTAAACTCGTCACCACCCCAAGCGGTAAGAGTTCTGTGTGACTATCCTGCATTTCTAGCACAGGCACAAGGATTAGGTGCTGGATATCAGAATTCACATCAGTCATCACTGCGTATATATGGGAAGTGTTGAGAGATATTGTTCCCATACAGTTAATTCTGTGCAAATAAACATGGAAGCCACACCTTTTAAGTGTGGTCCCTAACTGTAAACTATCTAGTTGTTGCTGCTGTATCATAAGGAAAGGGCTGCCTCCAGGTGAGCATGCTTCCTTTTTGTGCATGGCTACATATTCACCATAGTCAGATACTTGGATAGTTTTGGGTTAGGGAATGCACTTATCAGAGGTGCCTTGACATGGAAGAGTAGTACCAGCATGTATTTGCAAATGTATGCAACATAATTTTCTGTTATTAAAGGAGAACTATGGGGTCAGTGCTTTTCCCCATAGTTCTCCTTAGGGTAACGGGATGACACAAACCAGCGTCCTCCCGTCACCCTAGGCTCAGTATACAGCTCGCGGTATACTGAGACGCCGGAGCGGATCCCGACATCGATGCCGAAATCCGCCCAGCTGCGTGAGTGACAGCTGGCTCTGCCTATCTAGAGGCAGAGCCAGCTGTACACGCCTCCTCCCCCGTCCGTTCTGCCAGTTGGCGCTGGCGGATCGGTGCGGGGAGGGTGTCTCCTTTAATGGGAGTAGCTGACACTTTTTTTTTTTTTTGACTGTTTGTGTTTTTATTTATGTATATATATTAGGGATGCACCGATACCGGTTTCTTGGTATCGAGTACGCGTACCGGTATTTTCTTTTCCGCTGCCGTGTGCCCAGATTATCAGGAAGTCAGGCGGCATTGCCTTTGAAGCTGGTGTTCTAGCGAAAAAACAGGAAGGAACAATCAGGAAGCTGGGCGGCGAGTCATGACGTGCCACCCAGCTTCCTGATTGGTCAGGAAGCCAGGCTGTTACCAACAAGTGAAGCCGGGTTCCTAGCCAATCAGGAAACCGGGCGGCACTTCATGACCCACCTCCTGGCTTCTCGATTGGCTAGGAAGCCGGCTACATTTGTTCATAGGCAGCCTGGCTTCCTGACCAATCAGGAAACCGGAGGGCACATCATGACCCGCTGCCCGGCTTCCTGATTGGTCAGGAAGCCAGGCAGTCTCAGGAAGTGAAGCCGGTGTTCTTTCGCTAGCAGACCGGCTTCACAGGCAATTAGTAAGGCGGGCGACGGGTCATGAACAGCTACCCAGCTTTCTGATAATTGGGGCACACGGCACCGGTATCTGTACTCTGTATCGGTGAGTACAGGAAAAAAAATATCGGTACTCCTATTTGATACTCTTAAAACGGTATCGGTGCATCCCTAATGTAAACTGTTGGCGCTATACAATTGTATTGGAAAGGATGCCGGCTCTATGCTCCCTCGGCACTGCCGGTCAGAGGGAGATATCCTACTGACTGGAAGTTCTGGTAATGGAGGTAAGTATCGGAGCATTTGGCGAGTACGAGTCCTCGCCCAAATACTATGTATCGACATCGGTGCATTATATATAGATATAGATCTATCTAGATAGATAGATATATATAATGTGTGTATATATTTTCATCAAAATTTAAATATTGCATCTTTTAAACTTTCTATGCTTTTGCAATAATCCCTCCTTTTTGTTGTTCCTTAGGGACCCAAGCCACATACACACGGCCAGCTCTCAGCTCTGCACTCAGTGCTCGTATGGCGGCTACTCCCGGGGCCACCTATGTAAAGACAACCAGCGGAAGTATCATCACTGTTGTGCCAAAGTCTCTGGCAACACTGGGAGGGAAAATCATCACCAGCAACATTGTATCTGGTGAGTGTCATATAGGAAAGCCAACTCGGTAGTGATGGGCAGAAGAAACCGCTCGCTGATTATACCTGTTGCCTGTCTTTTTGCTCTTCCACAACCGTGTCGGTCTGTAATCTCACAGCACCACCTGCTGGATATAGAGCGCTCTGCATTCAGACTCAAGACAAAGGGAACAGTTTATAAAACCTGGAGGAAAGAAACCTGGAACAATAGTGCAGTTGTTGGCTGTAGCTGCCAAATAAATTCTTTGTTCTGAAAGATGAAGCCTGATTGGACGTTATGGGCAACAACTGCACATTATCAGCCCTTGTGGGCACAGTATTATTTCTAGGGTATATATTTCCTGCCAATAGGCAGATAGCCACAGAGAAGAATTGCTTCTCCCCTTGCACCAGGCATTTACTTTCCAGTCTGGGTTTAATGTCTGCTAGAGACTTAAGATTTATTTTCTTTTTCGCTAAATTAGGTTTTTAAATTCGTTTTTTTTTGCTTTTATCTGAAGAGTCCCTGGTACCACCGCAGAGTTTTAAAACTAGTACATAACGGCACAGTGTAATAAATCGACTTACTATTCATCATAGTTACATTTCCAACAGGGGGAAAAAAATTCCTTCCTGATCCCATAAGGCAATCGGATATTCCCTGGATCAACAATCTCTGATGATTAGATCAATAATCTCCGATGATTAGATCAATAATCTCTGATGCCACAATCTCATCCCTTTTTTGGTTTTTAAAAAAAAAGTGTTTGCAGACACACTCTAAAGAACCAAAAAATGACACTTCCTGGAAGTATTGAAATATGCCCACTCCTCCTTCTCCATTCCCGATCTTTGTTAAGGATTGCCTTAAGGCCACTGCTGCTGCATGATCGGGAGTGGGCTGAATCGATCAGTTGTCGGTTTAACATGCAAAGCCCACGTTCCCCATCTGTGTGCTGTTTCTGCCTGCAGACCGGCACTGCTCTTTTTGTGAATTCAGCCAAGCGCATCTTCTCACTGAAAATACACCAACAAAATGATAAGCGCACTTAGGGAGGTTCAAGTTGGATGTTGCTAATGTTATAAAATCCCAGCAGTGTTTTTAAAGAGCTTTGCCCTACTTGAAAGGAAGGGTCATAAGGGGCAATAGAAGATGACAAAAAAATAAGTAAAAGAACCTTTTGTGATGTTTAATGGGGGGAAAGCAAGAGGACAGGTTCTCTTTAAAGCAGAACTCTGGGCCAAACTGTTCTTAACCCTTTCAATGGGGCTACCCCCACACTGCAAAAGTTAAGTGCTCGTTTTTGTCCAGGGGCTAAAATAAAAAAGTTATACTCGCCTTATACTCGGAGTCGGTTTGCTCTTAGACTGGTCCCTGGAGCCTCTCTTCCCCCTCCGCTGCAGCGATATTAAGGCCCTGTGAGTCATCATGGTCTATACATAGGATATAGGACGTTAGGACACCGAGGGACATTCCATTGCTGCAGGTTGGAGGGAGTGCTGTAACAGCGGGCCAGATCCACGATTCGGGTGCAAGGGTAAAGAACTGTTTTGCCCCGAGTTATGCTTTAAAGTCCTGAAAATACTGACCCTACCTCCGGTGTTCTCTCCGGCGAACCTACCCACTCCCTGATATAGAGCCAGACCTCTCCTGAGTAAATGTCATTTAGCCCACTTCCTGTGAGTCCATTGTTGAGCTTTAACACTTTCTCTGACAGGTTTTAGGATTGGAACCGACCCTATCTCTTCATTCACATACTATATGTCGCTGAGGGAGAGGCAGAAGTTACCAACCCAATGCTGTAGCACTGAAAAATCACTTCTTAGCTGCAAATCGCCAGTGACTACAGCAATTTATGTTCCTAGCTGCAAGTTATTGTTAATCACTGGTAGTAGCGTTTTGTAGGAGCCATTAATCACTGCTACAAAGTCACCCATCTGGGCCTCAATGTAGACACCAAGCGGGTTTAAGTAGCATCTATAATGCAGAACTCTGGGGAAAATTATTCTTAACCGTTGCAGCGGGACAACCTCGGCACTGCAAGCGTTAAGTGCTCGTTTTGGTCTAGGTAGGAAAATAATGTTATACTCGCCTGATCTTCGGAGCTGGCCAGTTGTGACAGTGCTCCCTCCAGCCTGTCTCCTCTTCCGCAGCAATGGAGTGTCCCTCAGCATTGTCCTATACATAGTATACAAGATGTGACGACTCCGGGACCTTAGACCGCTGCAGTGGAGGAGAAGAGAGGCTCCGGGGACCGGTCTAAGAACAAGCCAGCTCTGTGGATCAGGAGACTATAACTGTTATTTTCCCTGTAGACCAAAACGAGTACTTAACCCTTGTACTGCGGGGATGGCCTACTGCAAAAGCTAGGAAGACATTTCCCGCAGTTCTTCTTTAACCTCTTGCTGTTCGCCCGCTAAGGAAAAACGGACGGACGGCGGACACGCATCAGCGGGTTGCCGTCTCCAGATGGCATTTTTTTCCTGCTTGCGCGCGCCCCCCTAGCGCGCATGCACGGGCAGGAAAGACCCGCTCGTTTTTACAGCCGCCGATCAGTTGTATGGCGCAATTTCGTCTCCCGCCCCCCCTAGAGT
>NW_017306920.1:77228-85161 GCF_000935625.1 Nanorana parkeri | reverse complement strand
TCTGCTGCCTGCCACATCCCTGAACACACATCCCATGAGATGATTTTCTACCGGCGAATATGTAATCCTGTCCGTGGCAGACGTGCTGCTCACACTATATAAAGGGCACTGCATAAACAGTGAGGAGTTTAATGGGCCAGTGCAGCAAAGTTACAAGGTGTCATATGAATGTAGCACCGTCTGGAGACACGGGCCCATCATAACACCTTGTGAGACAGACACGGGGCAGCTGTTACCAGAACTCTCACACTATAAAACTGCTGAAATAAAATAAATAGAAGACTTCTCCCCTACAGACAGGAATGAATGAAGCTCCATTACATTCCAGAAAGTGGGAGAAACTAAATGCATCCAGTAATGTGCAATCCGATCCAAAGCAACCGGATTCAGATACGTTAAGATCAGTCAAATATGAAATCTAATTGCATTTTTTGGGGTTCACTGAATATCCCTGAAAATGTCCCCTTGTCCCTCTTTGTGACTGGAGGCAATTGGTACCTGGATGGGATCTTTCTCCCCTTTGGTTTACAAACATATTTAACCGGCCTAAAGAATAACTAAACTTAAGAGCAAAAATGCATTTGTTTTCTTTTTTCAGGCTAAAAAAACGATTTCACTAGGGATGCACCGATACTGGTTTTTCTGCATCGAGTACCGATATCTTGCTTTCGGTACTCACTGATACCGAGACTGGCGATTCCGCTGGCATGGAGCTGACTTTCCAGGCAACCAGTTAGCCGGGTGGCAGGTATTGACATGCCCCCCGGCTTCCTGATTGCCCGGGAGGCCAGCTCCATGTTGTTTGGCCGGTTTTGATTGTGAATGGCTGGGAAACCGGCTTCCAAGCCAATCAGCATCGAGCCAACTTCCCGGCCAATCAGGAGGCAGGTCATTACTCGCCGCCCGGCTTCCTAAATGGCCGGGAAGCTGGCTCCATGTTCCCCTACGGCACTGCCAGTAAGAGGAAATCTTCCTCTGACCGGAAGTTCCGGTATCGGGGAAGGTATCGGAGCATCCCTAATTTTCAGTAATATTCAGAAAGTACCTGTTGAGCTTGTCAGAAATGCAATATCCTGACCCTGTCACTTTCTGCGCGTTGAACTACTTCCTGTAAACTTTCTTTCTGTAACCTACTTACCCCCCTCCCTCCATGTAAGGGAGATGAAGACAGTAAAACATGTTTGAAGTCCAACCTTGGTATCTACCTCAGCGCCCCTATGGGTAAAGTGGAGGAGTGAGTGAACGTGCCGCTGGGCAGAGCCGCACAGCCGACAACTCTAACACGGGGCTCAAGGAAAGTATATTACATTTTGTAGCGCGTTCAACGCTTGACGGACGCTCTACAAAACGCTCAAACATCTAAATCCCATTGTATTCAATGGGTCTGGTTCACACCTTGCCGTATTTCCGCCCGTCCGAACGCGATACAAAACGGCCTACACCCAAAGAAGTACATGTACTTCTTTGGGGCGTTTTGGTCTTGCGTTTCCATTGGGATACAGCCAAGTAGCCCATGGAAACGCGCGTTTTGTCACGCGGTTTTTTTACCGCGAACAGCTTAACAGCTGCTCTTGAACATTTAACGAATTGCATAATGTCTTGAAGTGTATGTAAACCCAAAAACTAAAATTTAATATAATGCAGCTTAGCAGTCCTTGGATGAGGTTGTTGCATTATTTTTTATTTTACCTGGTGATCCTGCCAGAAACACACTTCCTGTCCCAGGGTGAGAACAAGCATTCACTGTATTGTATGAGGGCAACACAAACAAGGTAAGGCTAGGGTACCCCCAGCTCTCCTATGCCGCACAACATAGAGGGGTCGGGTTCTGTAGTCCTCAGAAGTGCCTGAAAATAATGTAATTTGCCGTCTGGAGACGGCAACCCGCAGATGCTGCAGTGCCGTCCGTCCGTTTTTTTACTACGGGCGGACAGCAAGAGGTTAACAAACTGAAGAAAGAATCTGATTGGATACTGTGGGTAACCGCTCCAGTTCTGATAAATTCCCCTCATAGAGAGCAAATGTTACATTTTTGTTTTTAAATATGTTTTAAAATTGCATCAAAATAATTTTATAGTCCGAAAACAAGAAAATTAGATTGTTGGAATTGTATTGTTTGGTTACATGTATCTTTAGTAGTGGATACAATCCACGTTTGGTATTTAAAATAGGAATGCTGTTCCTGTAATAATAACCGGTTATGAGTTGAGGTAGAACCCACAGAGGGAAAAAATTTACCTGATGTAAAATTATTTAATGCAAAAAAATGCATCTAACGGTATATGAATTAGTCCCATTTGTTGGACATAACTTTTTATTTTGCATTTGTTTTTCTTTCTTTTCTGTTCAAGGAACAACTACAAAAATAACCACCATCCCCATGACTTCCAAACCAAATGTCATTGTGGTGCAGAAAACCACTGGGAAAGGGACGACCATACAGGGTATTCCTGGGAAAAACGTTATGACAACCTTGCTTAACGCCAGTGTAAGTTCACCATACGGGGCTGTGATCTCTATTTCACTGACTGCATTTTATTTATTTATTTTGTCCCGTATGAACTATCAATTGTAATAGTTCAAGTACAATCAAAGTATAACTAAAGGCTCCTGTATGCCGGTCTAAACGTGTACCAAATCCCGTTACTAGCCTCATAAAGTAAGAATTAGGGATGCACCGATACCGAGTACTTGTACTTGCCCAAATGCTTCGATACCTCCAATACCGGAACTTCATAAAGAAGATTTCCTCTGACCAGCACTGCTGTGGGGAACATGGAGCTGGATTCCTGGGCAATTGGGAAGCCGGGCGGCGAGTAATTACCTGCCTCCCGACTTCCTTATTGGCTGGGAAGCCAGCTATCCAGTCAATCAGCATGGAGCCGGCTTCCCGGCCATTCAGGAAGCCAGGAGGCGGGTCAGTACTCGCCGCCACGCTTCCTGATTGCCTGGAAAACTGGCTTCCCGGCCAAACAACATGCCGCCTGGCTTCCTGATTGCCCGGGAAGCTGGCTCCATGTCATTACCCGCCGCCCGGCTTCCTGATTGACCAGGAAGCCGGCTCCATGCCATTTGAAGCATCGGTATCGGCGAGTACCGAAAGCAAAATATCGGTATCTGTGCGTACCTAGTAGTAATAAACTTCCTTTTACCCCCCATGACGGACAAATCCCCTTTATTTGTGTCTCGCATGCTGTCCCTCCCAGAACCTGCATTGGGACTGTTACAGCAACAGAGGTATTGCTGTCAATCCAGAAAACAGTGAGCAGGACTAGGTGGTGGCCAGCTGCTGAATGATAACCTACAGGTTTGTGAATCTGCATAGGCAATGCTGATAGCCACAACTCCCTGCAACATCTTCTCATCCCACTGCAGTGTAAGCAGGCAAAGCCTACATGAGAGTGGCAACTCTGCTCTGGATTCAGGAGAAGTGCAGCATTGTTGTCACAGGAAGCTGCATTAGGTGGTCTTGTAGGTCAGCATGTCCTGTAGTCACTGGCAAGGGGACTAAGAGGAAGCTGTAACTGAAGATGCACCTTTTAATTGTGCTGCTTGAAGATACTAGACGGCGCTGGAGGTCCCCCCCCATCAGTGTGGTTCAGCATGGACGGAGAAATCTGTGGGTGTTCTTTTCAGCTTGTCTGAGCTTGCAAAATTTAGCCACTGAAGGGTAGATTTACTCATCCATCAGAAAAGGTGAGCTCATTCCAGCTACAAGACTGCAGACTGCTGAAGTAGTAGTGGTGCCTGTATAATATTAAGGCCCGGTGCAGACCTCCGCGCCCCGAGATCGCGCGGTCCTGCACAATGCAGGCAGCGATTCCTGTGCGGCCCCAATGATTTCAATGGGGTGACATCCGTGCGGCAATTGCAGAAAAAAGGTACCGGTACCTGTACTTTTTCTTTTGCGATACACGGCGCGTGGCTGTTTTGGCCACAATCAAGTCCGGAAGCACAGGCGAAATCCCGCGCGATCCGCCCAGTGCGACTGGGGGTGCCATGAGAAAATAACTGCACCCACAGCGTGATCGGTTCGCACCTTTCTGACTCCTGACCGCGCAGCATCGTGCACGATTGCCGCGCAGTGAAGTGTCGCCTAGGTGCGCACCGGCCCTTACATGTTTCCACTATCTGTAGACCATCACAAAGTACACGCAATATATTCCAGAACAGTAACCCCACTCGAGTTCCCAACCCAGAGCACTAAGTAGACCACAGATTTAACGCAATACATGGGGTAGGTGTGTGCTGGCGATGGAGGGTTTCTTTTACTGCCCTCACTACCTCCTTCACTCCTAAGAACCTGCCTATGGACTGTAGGTTTAGAAAAAGAGATTGAGAACACAGAGTCCTCAGAGAACAGAGTCCTCAATCTCTTCTTCTGTATCCCCTGTTATCAATGATCAGGAACACTCTATACTGAGTGTTCCTGATCATTGATAACATGAGGACATAGTATGATTACTATTACCACAATCATGAATGAATGGGGGTGATGTAGATCACTTCCCATTCATTCATAATTGAGGATATAGTTAACATACCATATCCTCAATTATGTACAAACACTCAGCGATCACTGAACGCTGAGTGTTTGTAGCCTGTTCTCCTCTCTGACACGCTGTCACAGGAGGCTGGGTGGAGCGGAGCAGGGAGGAGAGCTCAGCCTCCGGTGACAGCGCTGTCTCCGCCCCCACACCACTCTGCTGCACTCTGATAGGTGTGGGAGGAGAGACACCGGCCACTCACAGTGCTCTTGCCCCACAGCGCTCGGCCGGCTGTCACTTTCTCTCCTCCCCGCTGGGACACAGAGCAGCGCCCAGCGGGGAGGAAAAATCACGGACGCGCCGATGTATCGGCAGGAAAATTGCACTTTCGGCATTTAGCCAAAAGTGCCATTTTGGCCGATATGTTTAGGCGGCCGATATATCGGTGCATCCCTAGTAGGAAGATGACCCTTGTATTGTATGTAATGTAGTATTGGCAGGAAGCCCATGATGTAGGCTGCCCAGCAGATTCCTGCTGCCACTGCAAAGGTATTTCCGAGCCCTGTGATTGTTACAATAATAATATTAATAATAAAAAGAAGAATCTCTCTTCAGGTAAAAGGTAAGTTATAAATTCCTGCTGGGCCAGGAAGATGGAGGAGAGGTTTGGGACTGTATTTGGTGTCAACTTTAATTAAAGGAGAACTATGGGGTGAGTGATTTACACTCATCCTCATAGTAAGAGCCAATGTGTGACAATGAATCTGTCACACGTCGGCTCAATAGATTGGGAAGTGAGTGAACACATACCGGTACTCGCTCACTCACCGATCGTCTCCCTGCCATAGCGGTGACTGTCGGTCACCGTTCCCCACAGGGATTCCCCTCTCTAATCCTCCAGTGCTGACTGAAGGGACGGACGGAGGAGGGGGCGGGCACAGCTGGCTCTGCCTCTAGATAGGCAGAGCCAGCTGTCAATCAGCCAGCTAGGTGGACAGTATTGTCACGATCCGTCCCGGCTGCGGCGCTCTCAGTATGTAGCGAGCAATAGCCTGCTATATACTGAGTTTTGGTTCATGGGAGGAGGTTAGTATATGTCCTCCCGTGACCCTAAAGAAACTATGGGATAAAAAGGTTACCCCCAAGTTCTCTTTTAAGCTGCACATTTACAGCTGAACTCCAGGCACAGTAGATCCACTTTGTGTGCACCAAATGCCTTTGCAAACGCTGATATTACCTTGTAATAGTAGGAAATCGTCACTGTTCTGCACATAGTCTGTGCAGGAAGCAGTGCTAGAGTGGGAGTCCTGATTGCCCCATGTATTTGTTGCTGGCGTGCTGTGGTTGGTGCAAGGTTCTGCTTTTTTAAAATCAAAGATCTGTTTATATTATTTTTACATCTATATTTTCATCTTTTAATGTCGGTGTTTTTGTACATTATAGCAAAACTGCTACCCAATAAAAGAATTTGTTCAAGCTGAACTCCAGGTAAGCATTACTTACGTTGGTCCAGCTTGGTGTTCTCTGATTGGTTGAGTGGTGGATCGTGACATGACCGCCCCTCATCAAATTTAAAAAACGCCTTATAGTAATTTATCACAACACTGGGCGTTTTCTGAAGGGCCGCTGTGCCGAACGAGCGATCCCCTGTGTTTTCAGAGCAAAGGGGGAGTTGCTCCACACAGTGGGAGTGGAGGACATCGCTGTTAAGCAATGCAGTTGCTCTGGCTACTAAGGTGCTTTACAGTAGTGGCTCTCAACCTGTGTAACCTCTAGACCCACATTTGTCCTCGGTCATTAAGTCGCGACCTAAGTCGCACCGCAATGGAACGCACAGCATTGCGGTACTGCGCTTTCCAGTACAGGTGATTGAACTGGGGGTTGTAGGTGTGTTTTGGAGTGCCATTCAAATGAATGGCAATGCAACGCACCTCCCCCACCAGAACGCACAGTAGGTGCGATTGCATGGTACAATGCGTTAATCGCATGCGAATAACGTACTGTACTACTATGAACAGGCCCTCAAAAACATTGACAGACACACACAACCACAGACATATATTTTTTTAACATTTTTTTTTTTAGACTCCCTACCTTACGAAAACTGGAGTGGATTCTCAACCTGGGGTCCTGTGTGGGCTGCTATGCTGTGATGGAGCTCCATCCATATGTGTATTGCTTGGACAGCTCCCTTGCATGCTTTGTAGAGGTGCCGGGAGCCAAAATGTGATGTCACTCCAGGGCATGCAAGGGAGCTGTAAGCAATGCACGTATGGATGGAGCTCCCCCATGGCCATAGCCCCAGCCCAACCCACCTCAAGTCGACACAAGATATTTTGAATGGCTGCTCTGTGCGAGAACTGACAGTGCTGCGCTAGGGGGAGGCTGAGGAGCTTCTCACCTAGAAAAGCGGAAGGCATGTGGCGACCCACTGGACACTGGTAAAGCAAAACAAACGACAAACGCACTCAACAATTTGTTACCAGTTATACAGTAAGGTGCACACGAAATGGGCTTTGAACAGTAGAACAGTAGAAAGGCATCATGGCACACTCACAAACCAGCATGTAAAACAACTTGTCTCACCACTAAGGACAATGACAGAGGTTTGGATACACGTCTTCTGCAAAGGATGTGTAAGCCGCACTGCCGCGCCAAGGCACCTCTTATAGTGCGGTCCTAACTCTAAACTATGAGAGTCTCCATCTTGGAGCACATGGGGCAGAAGATATCAAATTGGGTGCAGGCCTGTCAGGAGGACGCCCCACCTCCTTAAAGGTACAGAAACACACAAGGGATCCCGCACATCCCATTGGCAGCTGAGAAACCCCATGCGTCGCTGCACCAAATCGGTAAAGCAAAACAAACGCGTTTGTGTGTTTCTGTACCTTTCTGTACCGATTTGTGTGTTTCTGTGCCTTTAAGGAGGTGGGGCGTCCTCCGGACAGGCCTGCACCCAATTTGATATCTTCTGCCCCATGTGCTCCAAGATGGAGACTCTCATAGTTTAGAGTTAGGACCGCACTATAAGAGGTGCCTTGGCGCGGCAGTGCGGCTTACACATCCTTTGCAGAAGACGTGTATCCAAACCTCTGTCATTGTCCTTAGTGGTGAGACAAGTTGTTTTACATGCTGGTTTGTGAGTGTGCCATGATGCCTTTCTACTGTTCCACTGGACACTGGGTCGCGACCCACTTTTGGGTCTCGGCCCACCAGTTGAGAACCAAGGGTCTACAGCAGGGGTGCCCATAAGGTCGATCGCGATCTACCATTCGATCGCGTAGCGATCAGTAGCAGATAGCGATGTCCTCTCCTCCCGCCCGTGGTGCTTCTCTGGATCCCCGCTACTCTCCCCATCTGTATGCAGCGGGGATCCGAGAAGTGAAAGAACCGCTGCAGCCCGCGGCGGAGGAGGGAGCCACTGTCCCAGAACTAAGGCCGAGCGG
>NW_017306920.1:63126-72232 GCF_000935625.1 Nanorana parkeri | reverse complement strand
TTACCGATTTGGTGCAGCGACGCATGGGGTTTCTCAGCTGCCAATGGGATGTGCGGGATCCCTTGTGTGTTTCTGTACCTTTAAGGAGGTGGGGCGTCCTCCTGACAAGCCTGCACCCAATTTGATATCTTCTGCCCCATGTGCTCCAAGATGGAGACTCTCATAGTTTAGAGTTAGGACCGCACTATAAGAGGTGCCTTGGCGCGGCAGTGCGGCTTACACATCCTTTGCAGAAGACGTGTATCCAAACCTCTGTCATTGTCCTTAGTGGTGAGACAAGTTGTTTTACATGCTGGTTTGTGAGTGTGCCATGATGCCTTTCTACTGTTCCACTGGACACTGGGTCGCGACCCACTTTTGGGTCTCGGCCCACCAGTTGAGAACCAAGGGTCTACAGCAGGGGTGCCCATAAGGTCGATCGCGATCTACCATTCGATCGCGTAGCGATCAGTAGCAGATAGCGATGTCCTCTCCTCCCGCCCGTGGTGCTTCTCTGGATCCCCGCTACTCTCCCCATCTGTATGCAGCGGGGATCCGAGAAGTGAAAGAACCGCTGCAGCCCGCGGCGGAGGAGGGAGCCACTGTCCCAGAACTAAGGCCGAGCGGTGAGGAGAGCGGCTCCGCCCCCTTTCCCCCCCCCCCCCCCGCCGCCCGCGCTCCTTTCCTTTCCCCTTTCGGATTCGCCGCTGCCTCTGCCCGGGAGAGCAGCGTGGATCCAGAGGAGAAGCTGAGCCCCCTGTGTGTGGTCGAGCGGCAGAGGATCGGTACATATCAGTGATATGTACCAATCCTCTGTGCAGGACAAACACTGGAGCGATCAGCTGATCACTCCAGTGTTTGTAAATAACTGGGGACACATAGTACTATGTGTCCCCAGTTATGAATGAACAGGATGTGATTTACATCACTTCTTGTTCATTCATGAGTTTCTCAATGGGGAGAAGCACATTCAGAAACTGGTGATAGTAAAATATTTTCTGAATGAATGGGAATCTTCTGTGCTTTCCATTCATTTAGAACAGAGGCTGTAGTAAAAGAGATTGAGGACTTTGTGTCCTGAATTTATGTTTCTATTTTAAAAGGGAAATATCAGGGGGCTGTTTAGACCCCTAATATTTCCCCGAAGCCCCTCCAAGAGTAAAAAAATTAAAATTCAAATAAAAAAAAAAAAATAGTAAAAAATAAAATAAATCTTGGAGGCAGGGCGCTGGGTGACATCACACGCCTGTTGGGGGCACATGTTTTTTCTTGCCACGGGCGCAGAAGGAGCTGGCTACGGCTATGCTCTCGCGGTGCTCGTAAGGCTGTCAGCTGAATGTGGCAGACGCTGCAGATGGAAAGGGGCGGGACACCTCTCCCCATGTGCAATGTCGGCCACACGAGCACCGCGGGAGAACAGGACGCTGGGGCCTCTAGGACGCACTGGAATGTAAGCCGGCCGACTTTCTGCGTTCAGGGGCAGGAGGGGATGTGGGGTTATATTGAAGTCAATGGCACCGCAGCCAGGCCCCTCGCCCACAGTGCGATCGTCGCACCCGGAATGCGGGCACATTAGTGCCTGCATTCCGGTCCAGTGCTATCTGCAAAAATAGTTTTTCAGGATCGCACTGGACTGAATCCCAGACACTAATGTCCCTGGGTTCCGGGTGTGGCGATCGCACTGCGGGCGAGGTGCCTGGCTGCGGTGCCATTGACTTCAATGCACCGCCACGCCTCCTCCCGCCCCTGAATGCAGGTGATTTTTCGTTGGTAGATCTCATTGAGCTCGTCATTTGAAAAGTAGATCTCCGAACGAAAAATTGTGGGCGCCCCTGGTCTACAGATCAGCTATGACATATACATACTTACATTGGGCCAAGCTGGACCAATGTAAGTATGCAAAATAATGCATACTTGGAGTTCAGCTTTTGATTCCCAGTTTTCCTCCCCATATTCGATTTTTCTGATGAGTTGTCCGCTGCATCAGAACTCCCAGGAAACTGCATTTGACAGGCATATATATATATATATATATACAAATCATCTTTCATACCTTGTATACTTTTCTTTTTATAGATATTCTGAAAGTCGCTACCTGCAAAGCTTCCTTTTGTGTATGTGAGTGCTACACGATACAGCTTGGATAAGTGATATTTTTTAATGATACATTTATTTTTAACTTCTTAGGGAGATAAAGCCCTGCAAGCTCTACCGGCAGGAACAAAGCCAGCCATCATTACAGCCACCCGCCCAATCACCAAGATGATCGTCACACAACCTAAGGGTATCGGTTCAACAGTCCAACCGGCTACCAAAATTATTCCCACCAAGATTGTGTATGGTCAGCAGGGGAAGACCCAGGTACGTAGGCAATTATCTGCCTTGGTTGTAGGACGTTCAATGTCAGAGAATGTTGCTTGAGAACTGGAGCTTACCCCCAGGGGAAATGTCTTCACTCCTACTGGCCAAACAGAGTAGTGCGGTAGCAAAGGAGAAGTATAAGGGCCCATTGACACTATTGCGCTGCGTTGGTGCATGTGCATTGTTTTAAGGAAGCCTTTGCATTTGGATAGGCTGGCTAAGAAACCAAAATGCACCATGTACTGTGTGTACCACTTTTTGCACCGTAGGGCATGTTAGTTCGTTACCTCACATTTTGCTGTGCTGCTATGCACATACGTCAGGAGATTACATTGAGGTGGCATTCAGACGCACCAGCACATTTTACCGCAGAGCAATAGTGTATCTCATTTAGAGTGGGACTTGATAAAGACATCACCCGCACACTAAGAGAACGTATCAAAACTAAAGTCCATTTATTGACGAATACTGTCTCTCAAACAAGCGATTTCGCGGCCGCGCAGGGTTCCCTTCATCAGGCTCAGAAAAGTTGTGAACCCGAAAGAGCTTGTTTGAGTGACAATATTCGTCAATAAATGTTTTGTTATGTTATCCTGGTGTGCCGGTGACGTCCTGCTGTAGCTGTGCCCAGCTGTACCCGCCCCCTCCCCTGTCCATTCCGCCAGTCAACGCTGGAGGATCGAACGGGGGGGGGATCCCTGCAGGGAGCCGTGAGTGACAGTCACGTCTCTCTGCAGGGAGATGATCGAGAAGTGAGAGAGCACCGGCATGTGTTCGCTTACTTCCCGATCTACTGAGCCGACGTGTGACAGTTTCATTGTCGCAGGTCGGCTCAGATTATGAGGCTGAGTGAAAAATCACTCACCTCATAGTTCTCCTTTAACTAAACAGTCCAGCTCAATGTCTATCTTCCCTACACACCTTCGGTCAAATCATTACAGGTATACGTGAAATGTTTGTGAGACTTGGCTAGTGAGAAATGTAATCCTATGCTTTCTTTGCCCCAGGTCCTTATAAAGCCAAAGCCAGTGACGTTTCAGGCCACGGTTATGAGCGAACAAACAAGACAGCTGGTGACAGAAACCCTTCAGCAAGCTTCGCGAGTGGTGGAGACTACCAGCGCCACCATCCAGGAAGTGAAAGAAGACACTGAGAGCAGCTCCTCTTCTACCGAGTCCTCCCAGAGCTCCCAAGGTAACTGAGGATACACCAGTCATTAGGCTTGGGTCTTTTCTAGAACTAGTATACCTTTTATATGGTGTGGCAGGGGTAGGCAACCTCAACGCTCCAGCTGTGGTAGAATTCCATTATACCTCTGCCTCTGGGAAGTTATGCCCGTGGCTGTCAGAATCTTGCAATGCCTCATGGGATTTGTAGTTCCACAACAGCTGGAGTGCCAAGGTTGTCTACCCTTGCAGTATTGGGAGTGCCGTGCATGTTTTATAGTACACACCTGCATTATTCTGTACAGTATACTTGAAGAGGACCAGTTGTCATTAGGCTTACACAAGCATCTAAATATTCAATCTGAAAGAAAGTCTCACTAACTTTTATTTTGGTTGCTCCTGTCCCCAGGGGAAAAAGTGCATGCATGTACAGGTATTTAGATATGAATGTATGGACCTGTATCACACAGAGTAAAGCTGGCCATACACCTTACAATTATCTGCAGACTTTCTATGGTCAGATGGAAAAGGTGCAACAGATTCCTCCATCTACGCTAAACTGTGTGGATGGAGGAATCTCCAACTGGGTCAAGCTTCAGTATCTTGCTAGTCGGCCCCACTGTCTGTCAAAATACCTGAACAATCTGATTGGATGAAGGCATTGTTCAGGTGTTTTGAGAGCCAGCGGGGCCGACCAGCAAGATTACAGAAGCTTGGCCCAGTTAGAGATTCCTCCATCCACACAGTTTAGCGTAGATGGAGGAATCTGTTGCACCTTTTCCATCTGACCACAGAAAGTCTGCAGATAATTGTAAGGTGTATGGCCAGCTTTACTCTGTGTGTGGCATGCCAGACCCCTCTGAGTCAAACTGTTAGCTACATTCACAGGCTACCTGCTGAGAATTGAAATATAGAAAAATACTTAAAAACGACATTGTTTGGCAGTGCTTGCTTCTGAGTTGCCATGCTCACCCTTTCCGCCTGATATGCACAAGATTGTTCCAGGTCAATGACTGACCAAGCAGTAAGTGAAAAGATGACATTGGTACCCTTGTAACTTTTTATTCAACAACAGGTTGGCAATGGCAGCAACACTATTTGATCTCTATTTCAGAACACCTTTACCGGATTAAAAAAAAAAACATCTTTATTTGCCCAGATTCCCAGCCCGTAGTTCACGTCATCGCCTCTCGCGGTCAGGAGTGGACGGAGCATGAAATAGCCATGGACACCACTCCTACAATAATCTACCAAGACATCACAGGAGAGTCCCAGTCTGCCACCTCCACCATCAAGGCTCTAATGGAGCTGCAGCAGACCAGCAGTGAGTACCATTATGTAAAAACAAAAGGGGGTCCAATATCGGCTGTGAAATATTCTCCCTGCTCTCTTCTACGTGATGAGCTTGTAATATCGGGGACCCATTCATCATCTCCCTGTAAGTGTCTGTTTCCTGTAATCTATGTTTCACATCACTCGTCCTATCTTGTTCCTGTAAGGGATAGAACCTTGTTACATGTTTGTATCATCCCCCATTCATATTTGTGTTTAGTGGTTTCACAAACCTAATTCATCACATGTAGGTGGAATATCCGATATCATATCAGAATTATCCTGATAATAAAATGATATAAAGTGTATTACAGTACAGAGTGCAGAAATCGTTCTTCAGTATCTGAATGCCCAGGCACGTGTAAAGCGCACAGATATAACTATTGGCACCCTATAACTTTCAGACACCCTCAACAGCAGCGTGATCTCAGAGTAATAACAGTGACCGTCCAATGAAATTGACTTTAGATAAAGCAGGGAAGAGATGAAATCTTTGAAGTTTTTAATGATCTCTGTCCCTGTTGGGGGATTTCCACTAACTTCCTCTCATGAAGACACGATCGGAAGTGGATGTAAAGTGAGGGGCGATCCCACTACAGTCAGGTGTCTACTTTGCACGATTTCCTAACAAGTCTGGTTACAGTCACTGTAAAATTTTATATTGCCCATTATTTTCTCTCCTAGTGATGACTATTACCTAGGGATGCACCGATACCGGTTTTTCAGTATCGAGTACCAATATTTATATTTCGGTACTCGTCAATACCAAGTACCGATACTGGTACTCCCGGTAGCATAGAGCCGGCTTCCCGGGCAATCAGGAAGCCAGGAAGGTTTCTTGATTGCCCTGGAAGCCGACTCCATTCTGTTTGGCCAGCTGGATGCTGATTGGCTGCAAAGCAGGCTTATCAGCCAATTGGCATCAAGGCCGGCCAAACAGATCTGACAATATGGTGACACAACCCCCACCCTGCAGGCACCTCATTCCCCTCACAGAGATCCCTAGCTGCCGCCATTAACGTACCAGTCCCGCGGCCAGCTGGGCAGACACCGTTCTCCAAGATCTGCCCACGTCTCCTGTGTGTACAGCGCCTGCAGGGTTGGGGTCGTGCCATCATATCAGATTTGTTTGCCCGGCTCGACACTGATTGGCTGGGAAGCCAGTTTCCCGGCCGATCAGCATGAAGCCAGCTTCCCAGCTCCATGTTCCCTCGCGGCACTGCCGGTCAGAGGAAATATCCATCTGACCGGAAGTTCCAGTATCGGGAAAGGTATCTGAGCATTTGGGCGAGTACTCGCCCAAATACTTGGTATCGGCACCAATACCGATACTACTATCGGTAACGGTGTATCCCTACTATTACCAGGTTTGGAAGTGATGGTAAGTCTACATCTGGTACGTAGTAGAGGAAGAATCCGGCCGCACTGCTTCCACCCTGAATCAGTCTATTGACATAGAATCCTGCCAAGGTCTGCCCCCGCTGACATGTTTCACCCAATCCTGTGCTTAGTCATAGAGATTGGGTGAAACATGTTGGACCTTGGGCAAGACTCATTGTCACTGATGAACTTTCAATAGACTGAGTCAGCGTGAAACAGAGTGTGACCGGATTCTTCATTTTCTACATACCTGTTTGGTTGGAGCGAGGACACACTCCTGCCGGGGAGCACCCGCCTGCTGGAGCTGAGGAGGAGCGGTGCTTTATTCCTATGCATTGAAGTCAACATTTGGCATACAGCGGTTTAGGAAAAACATGGCAGAGGTTCCTTCCCTTCCCCACTCTGTTTGAAACTAGAGTATGAGTTTTATCTAAGCTCCACTTTAATTTTCCCTTAAACTGTTCAGCCAGGGGGTGTCTACATAGACCACATACTGCCCTTTTAAAATGTGAAAATTACCCTTGCAGTGAGGCCCCCCCACACCTACAAGGGTTAATTGCTTGTTAAGTCTAGTGGGTAGAGGAATAAGGCCTGGTTCACACCTGGGCATTCCTACGCGCTGTAAAACACTCAACATGTGAAAACCAATGATTGCCTATGGGCATGGTTCCCACCTGGGCGTTTTACAGCGCGTAGGAGCGTGCTGTAAAACGACCTACGCTCAAAGAAGTACAGGAGCTTCTTTGGGGCCTATTTGCCGCGCGTATCCATTAGGATACAGCCGGATAGCCCTCAGAAACGCTCGTTTGTCGCACGTTTCTTTTACCGCGTATCGCGGCACAAAACCCGCGGCAAACGCACATATTCCGTACGCCCAGGTGTGAACCCAGCCTAAGCTGTAATACTTATATTATTCCTCTCTGGCAGGATTCTGGCACCCACTTCTTCTCTCTGACGCTCTGGGTTGTTGGCGGACCCTCGCCGCCTTCACGTACAATGCAGAACTGCTTATCCTGCGTTGTACAAGATAACATCAGGGAGCTGCGGCTGCTTGCCGGAGCGCCAAAGAGAAGAACCTTTGGGGTATTAGTCCCACAGCATGGAAGCAGCCTGTTGAAGAAAGGAATAAGGTAAGTTATACAGCTTATTCCTAGATTTAATGAGCATTTAACCCTTGCTTAGTAGGTGGGAGGGGCTACTTTTGTACAAAAACACGAAAAGATCAGCTTTAAAAAATACAATAATTTCCCAGTCCGACCTTCATAGACCGGATCGAGTGATGATCACTTTATCTATGGGCACCTTTTCGTATCCCTGGTCAGCTAGTGGCATCTGCTTATAATTGCCCTTTTGTTCTCCAGTGAAAGAGAAAGTGGACACTAAGCCCCGGCAGCCGACCATTGACCTCAGTCAGATGGCTGTTCCAATCCAGATGGCCTCTGATAAACTTCAGACTGAAAGTCCTTCCATTTCCGTGGTGGAACCAGAGTTGGTTGCAGAATACATATATACAGGTAGGGGCAATATTTTAGTAAGCTGTACAAGAGTGGAAGAGATGAGAGTTAGTGGGTCGTTACTGTGACTATATAAACGGATAAGGAAAGGGTGGTTTCATGCCAAATGCTTAGAAAGCAGCGATATCACTTGCCCTGAAATATGTCATTCTGTTTGGCTCGTTTTGTGAGTCAGGCACTGCTGCCCTACAGCGAAGACAGGTCCTCAGCCTCCCCTGTAACAGTAACAGAACCCCCCCAGCCTGCTGCTTAGCCATTGAAGAAACAGCATGATGTGTCATCCATCTGCTCTTTCCTTCTGACTACATGTTCACTCTGCACAGCAGCGGAGCCTGATTGGCTCTTAGACGTGACCATTCCTCTTCCTTCATTGCAGAAAGCTAGAATTCAGACCAAGACATGTCAACAAAATGTAGTTGTTCATCAAGGTGTGCTTATCTGTTTAGATTTAAAGGGTAATTCCACTTTCCAAGGTGAAGTTGGGAAAATAGAATTCCCCCCACTAAACTCAACTTTTGGCAAACGCGCCTTCCCCTCAGCCACTGCAGATATACTATCCGCACCCCGTACTGCTGCCTAGTGGAGCTACGCGCTCTGGATTTAGAATTTTGCTCCCAAATGGTGAGCACTCTTTGGTTCTTAACAAGAAGTGTTTCTCATTGGTCAGCGCGGTCAGGTGACTGCTTGCCATTTGCGAGTGAAATGCAAAATCCAAAGCGCAAGGCGGAAGTATGGGATATGGATAGTAAGCCCGCACTGACGGAGGAGGAGGAGTGTTCGCTGAAGGATAAGTACAGCATGGGGGGGAGAAGGGGCCAGATTGGAGGGGTAATTATTCCATGTTCCAAAATCCACCCTGGGAAAGTGGAGTAACAGCCCGTTCACACCAGACACAGTGTGTGGCACATCAATGCCTGCGTTCCGATCAGAAAAAATAGTGCTTGCCGCATTGATGTGCCCTGTGTTCCTGTGCGGCCGATCGCATTGCGCCCATTCCCTCCCCACAAGAAAGTAAGCCAGCTGCAATGCGATCCAGTGCGTTCCGGCCAGAATCGGGCCGGAACGCACGGTCTGGTGTGAATGGGCCCCTAATCCTTTAAATTTAAAGTTGGCCTCTGGGTGTTGCCATGGCTTCTAAAAATGCAAATTGCTTGGCTGCGTTATCCAATGTTACTATTATACAAGGCTTGTTTAAAAAAAAAAAGGTATCAAAACCCAGAATATGTAACATGGCAGTTATGCTACAAAAAAAAAAAAAAAATAGGGTAGGACTAACACACACCCCCCCCCCCCCCACTATAATGCATTGCTGGGACTTGTAGTCCTACATAGTTGGAGCTATTCTGCATTGCTGTATAATCATCATACATCAAT
>NW_017306920.1:0-63047 GCF_000935625.1 Nanorana parkeri | reverse complement strand
CCCCCCCCCCCCCCATTATAAAAGTAATGTGTCATTTTAGAAGTTTAAATATCAGCCTACAGTGATCCATACCATTCCTTTAGCTATCTCATCTAAGCCCTCATTCACACTAGTAACGGCCGGCACGTACAGATCCATGCTGTGTGCGTGGCGGTATCGGGCCGTTCCCGGGAAGGACGGGTGCTGCGTGGGATTTGTACGCAGCAGCCAGTTTTTCTCTATGGGAGTACGCCGCTGTACCCGCCCTACGCTCACCCGTCCTGCACATCCGTACGGGTGCGAGTGTCCCTACTTGTACGCTGATAGGATGGATCCTGTCTGCGTCTGAGCAGGGACACCCGCACCCATACTGACGTGCAGGTCGGGTGAGCGTAGGGCAGCATACTCGTACGCTGACAAGATGGACCCCGCACCCGTACAGACGAGCAGGGCGGGCGGGTGCAGGGCTGCGTACGGCCGCTTACTCCCATAGAGAAGGACAGGCTGCTGCGTACAAATCATAAGCAGCACCTGTCCTTCCCAGGAGCTGCCCGATACGGCCGTGCACGGATCTGTACGGGCCGGCGCTACCCGTGTGAATGAGGGCTAATAGTCCTTATGCATAGAGGTTGTTGTCGGCTCTTTATTGCTCCCCCTCCTATGTTATAGCTCTTTAGCAATTCCTGGATAGGGGCTGTGAAAAGTCCACTTTACCTTTTTTAAAAGTTTGATTTCCAGTATGTCTGCGTTCAATCTAGCTGTAGAACTAAGCCAGCCAGTGTGTCTTCACTTTTGAGGGAAGAGGAGCAGCAAGTCCTTCCTCTGAGTCATAGTCTGCAGTCTGTATCTGCTATTCCGAGTCTCTTTCCCTGATTTAGTTCCTGAAAGCTGCTTTTTTTTTCACTTTCTGGATACAAGTGATTCATGAAATAAAAAAAGAAAACCTTAATTGTGCTAGTAGTAAGCCAAATAGAAATGTAAAACAAAAACATCTACATTGCATTTAGAAACCGGATCCAACTTGTTGCAGTGCAGGAGTATAGGTTATGCCTATGGTGGAAAGCTGTCAAACATTGACATATATTGCATGTTACCATTGTGTTCATCTTAGTGTTTATGTGTAGTATACTGCTATTCTGTTATCTTCTCCACACCCATTGGTTCATTCATTTCCTGTTTGTCATGGGCCGTCGCCTGTATTTTTCTTTTAACTGACAGCTCATCTCTGGGCAAACAAAAAAGTACCCCTTCAGTGGGATTACCCCCGCTCTGCAAGGGGAGAGTGCTTGTTTTTTTTCTTCAAGGGGCTGGAATAAAAAATATTTTATTTACCTGTTTCCCGCTCACTTAGTGTTCTTTTTTGGATGCAGGTCAATGGAACCTGCATTAGATGTGATGATGTCTCTGTTCTTAGACCTCTGGAGCCCTGGGTAGAAGAGGCTGCAGATACAGGTCTAATGGCCCAGCGGGAGCAGGGATCAGATAAGTGAGGCTAGGTTCACAACTAGGCGATTGATGAGCTGTTTTCCTACGCACGTTTTTGTTTCCGCGATTTTGCTTTGAAAATCGCTCGGTTTTCAATGCATAGAGTTGTCTATGGGACCCAAACCACGTGAAAACTGCCCGAAAATACCCTGTTTCCCCAAAAATAAGACCTACCCCGAAATTAAGACCTAGTACAATTTATGGGAATTGCTAAAATATAAGGCCTACCCTGAAAATAAGACCTAGTTGTGACCATTCCCAGGGCCGGTGGTGGCATAAGGGGGAACTTGAAGAGCCGCGGGAGAAAATCAGCGGTGCCAACTAAGCCAGCGCTAGAGGAAGCGAGGCGGCACCGTAGGGAGCAGAGCCGCATAAGCTGATGTCTCTATAGCGCCGGCTACTGTCACAGTCGGACTGATACCAAATGCACCTCCGTCTGTGAGGAATCGATAGTGAAAGTGCGCTTAGCTCATTCATCTAGCCGCGCGACAATTGGCAAAGGTGTGAACAGCTTCCATAGACTTGAATGCAAATCCACGGGATAAATTACCTAGGTGTGTACCTAGCCTGAATCTGCTTTACTCCAGCCCCTACACCAAAACGAGCACCTAACCCCTGCAGTGTGGGGGGAGCCCCAGTGCAAGAGTAGATTTTGTGTTTGCCCAGAGATGTGCTTTAAGGGCCCAGTCACACCAAATCCAGTGCGTTCCGGTGCAGTTTGCGCCCGGAACACACTGGATCGCATAGATCAAGCCGGGCATTATGTCTGGATCCGCCCAGCTGCGTGAGTGACAGCTGGCTCTTCCTATCTAGAGGCAGAGCCAGCTGTACCCGCCCCCTCCCCGTCCGTTCCGCCAGTCAGCGCTGGAGGATCGGACAGGGGAGGGGTATTCCCTGCAGGGAGCTGTGAGTGACGGTCACGGCTCTCTGCATGGATACATCGAGAATTGAGCGAGCTCCGGTATGTGTCACTTCCCAATCTACTGAGCCGACCTGTGACAGCTGGTACCCCTTATGTGGCTTTAACCCCTTTGTGACTGATGACGTACAGTGTACGTCGCCAGCATCGGGGCTGTTTAAACAGACTCCCGGTGACTTTTGCCGCCGGGACTCTGTTTAAACTTGTAGAGCCGACTGTCGGCTTTACAACAGAAGCGATCCTGGCGACTTACCTGTCGCCAGATCGCTTCTGCGTCCCGAAGAAGGGGCCGGCCCCCCCCCCCGGACCCCCCCGCCGTGCTTCCCGGGCTCCGTTGCCCCTCCTACGGGCCCGGGACCGGCGATCTTTGTGTCCGCGGGGAGCTGGGGAGGAGGTCGACGAACTTCCGTTCATCGATCCCCTCCCCGTTCTATGGGACCGGGAGCGATGCAGATTGCATCACTTCCGGTCCCTGGGCTGTCAGTTCTGGGCTCCTGCAGCCCAGCTATAAGCTATTGAAGTGCGATCTGCACTTCAATAGCTTATTTCCAGTGTAAAGGTGACACTGAGGGTCTTTTGGACCCCCAGCATCACCTTAAAGAGGACCTGTCACCACCATCTGCTATTACATGGGGGGGCTTGCAAGCCCCCCCATGTGATAGCAGTCAAAGTAAAGTAAAAAAAACCAGTTTTTAAAATGAAATTTAAATAAAATAAATCTAATGATAAATTTAAAAAATGGGTATTTTGTTGTGTTTTGGGGCATTTAATTAAATTTTTCACTAAATATTGGGGTTTAATAAGGAGTTGCGCTAATAATGCGCAACATAAAAATTTGCAACTACCACCATTTTATTCTATAGGGTCTTGGCATTCAGAAAATATATAATGTTGGGGGTTTTAAGTAATTTTCCGGCCTAAAATGTGGAATATAACATGGGTACAAAAAATGAGAAAAAGGCCTCAGTCATGATGGGGTTAATTGCCTCCACTCTTCTTTCCACAAGACTTTGAAGTTTCTCTGTAGGAATTTGTGCCCATTTAGCCAAAAGAGCAATTGTAAAGTGAGGTACCGATGTTGGAGAACAAGACTCACGATCTGCGTTCCAGTTCATCCCAAAGGTGTTCAGTAAGGTTGAGGTCAGGGCTCTGGTCAGGCCATTCAAGTTTCTCCAAACCAAACTCCTCAAACCATGGCTTCATGGAGCTGGGCTTGAGCACGGGGCACAGTCACGCTGGAACAGAAATGGAACTTCACCAAACTGTTACTACAAAGTTGGAAGCCCACAGTTGTCTGACACCTCACTGCACGGCAATCGTGCATGATTCCGCGCGGATTCCGCCTGTGCATCCGAACACTAAAACAAGCAAAAGCAGAGACACCGGCACTCCAAATTGATAAGCAAACATCTATTTATTGACGTGCAGCATGACGGGTATAGCAACGAACATTTCGGGGTCGCAGAGAATCCCCTTCCTCAAGCAACCGTTGACTACCGTAGCACCCCCTTCTCGAAGGGATTTTGCGGTCAGGATTGCGATGGGACCATGGACTTCCCGAACACTAAAACAGCCGCTCATCATGTATCACAAAAAAAAGGTACATGTACCTTTTTTCTGCGATTGCCGCGCGGATGTCACTCCATTGAAATCAATGGGGCCGCGTGGCATTCGCTGCCTGCATTGTACAGGACCGTTCGATCCCGGATTGCGTAGGTCTGCATTGGGCCTAAAATGTCTTTGTATACTGTAGCTGTCACAGGAAACACCCGAACGTAATCATTATCAACATACTTTGGGCCATATAATGTATTTGAGGATTTTTTCCCTTTTAATCCGCTTATTTAAAGGAGAACTATGAGGTGGGTGGTTTGTGTCCTCCCGTTACCCTAAGGAGAACTATGGGGAAAAGCCCTAACCCCATAGTTCTCCTTTAAAGGGATCGACTACGAAGGTCTCGCAACATTAACAGGTTGTCTGGAAGAAAACCCCACAAAACATCTGTAAATGTTTAAATCGAGCGGTTGGGCCTTGCTTTCCTAGGTTTTCCATAACCCTTGGTTCACATTTAATATCTAAGATGATTGCACCCCCCTAAATAATCTCCACACTTCCAGTAACTCATCTCAGTGTGGTTAGTGTCTTCTCACCGGTTCCATTCCTGCGGTCTCTTCTCCCCCACAGTTATGTTCCTAATTACTGTTGTGGGAACTGTGGTCACAAAAAAACAAATAGAGGATCCCGCTCACATTGCACGTTTAATTAAATTTGAGAGCGATGAATAATTCCCATGCTGTTGGGTTACCAGTAAACACTCTCCAAGGGTAGGGGGTCGTAGTGTCTGGGAAACGGTGTGAGTTGTATCTTTTAGCTAGCTACACACACATTGTTCAAAAGCAAAAGTGAACCTGTCATTACAAGAATAAGATGAAATCATTCTGAATCCCTTCGAGTAGGCCCCAGAGTATGTCTGCTCAGTTTTGTGATCCAAAGTTCTCTGCAGTTCCGGAGGCTGTGAACCCAATTAGTAACTCCAGCTGCAGATCTGGCACACTATATGTGCAATGGATAGATATATTCCCAACGCGCGTCTTCCTGGATAAAGCCTGGAGTATGAGGGTGCTGCAACAAAGAACAGCTGCTTAGCCATTGTCCACAAACAGGGCCAGTGCAAGGATTTTTGCGCCCCTTCTCCCGGTGCCTTTAGGGGTAGTTCGCACCATTTTTAGTGCGTTGCGGCCCGATTCTGGCCAAAACACACTGGATCGCATTGCGGCCGGCTCATTTTGTTGTGGGGCGGGAGGGGGCGTGGCGGTCCATTGAACTCAATGGCACCGTAGCCACGCCCTCCGGCCGCAATGCGGTTGGCCGCACGGGAGCACAAGGCACATCAATGCCTGCAGTTCAGTCAGAAAACTTGTTGCACTGTTTACGTTCGCACTAGCCTGGACCACATTGCTAGGGTGCAACATGGTCAAATTACAACCCACCCCTTACCTCAGGGATGTCCAAACTCAGGCCCTCCAGCTGTAGTGAAACTACAAATCCCATGAAGCATCTCTCTCTGGGAGTCATGTCTGTGGCTGTGAGAATCTTGCAAAGCCTCATGGGATTCGTAGTTCCACCACAGCTGGAGGGCTGCAGTTTGGACATCCCTGCTTTACCTGAATTGCAGGGTTCTTCTCCCCACAGACTGCTTTTTTTTTTACGTTCGCAGGGGCTGGGGACTTAAATTTTTTGGGGGATTTTTAATTTTAGTTTATTTAACTTTTTTATTTTTTAACTTTATTAACTTTTAACTTTATTTACTTTTATTTTTTTTGCATTTTTACTTTTTTATTTAACTTTTTTTGCATTTTTTATTTCAGTTTATTTTTATTTTTTTACTTCATTGCTGTGTGCAATAGCCAGCCTGCTATTGGATATTTCAAACTGCAATAGCCAATAACAGGCTGGCTACTGCACCCACCCACTGCCTGCTTGTCAATCAGCTGAGGAGGAACCTGAAGGAGAAAGTTCTCCATCAGGTCCTTCTCTGCTGAATCACAGCAGGCGCAGTGGGCTGGTGCAATAGCCAGTCTGTTATTGCCTACTGCAATTTAAAAGAGCCAATAACAGGCTGGCTACTGCACCCACCCACTGCCTGCTTGTCAATCAGCTGAGGAGGAACCTGAAGGAGAAAGTTCTCCATCAGGTCCTTCTCTGCTGAATCACAGCAGGCGCAGTGGGCTGGTGCAATAGCCAGTCTGTTATTGCCTACTGCAATTTAAAAGAGCCAATAACAGGCTGGCTATTGCTGCCAGCTGCTGGATTGAAGACGGATTGCGGCTGACAGCAGGAGCGCAGCACAGGGGAAGGAAACTCAGATTGTCAGAGGTTTCTCCTTACTGGCTGTAATCCGCTATCTGTCCCCTCTGACACACACTGCTGCAGCCGATTACAGCCGGTAAGGAGAAACCGACATGGATCCATGAACTTTTAATAAGGCAATCGCGTCACAAGAAGTGCAATTCTGGAGATCGTGCTGCTATCCCTTTTTTGGTTTTACTATATTGCACCATGTTCTCTAATTTATACCTCTTCAATTCTCGCCTGCAGGTAAAACTAGGCCCGTGGCTTCGACCACCACAGTGAGCTCCCGGGATGTCCCACTCAGCTCTCTCCTTCAGGTCAGTCACCCGTCTCAGCACCACCAGCTTCAGAGCTCGCAGTCCTCACGTACTGTGCTGCAGCACATCACCCAGAGTGCAGCACAGGCGTCTGTTGTGGTAAAATCCATCCCCACATCCTCCAGCGGGGCCATCACTCACTTCATGCAGCAGGTATGTACTCACGTGACAGGGCGCATCATACTGGGCCTCTCTTTTTTTGTTTTTTTTAAAGAACAAGACATTTTGAGACAGAACCCCCTTTTAGGTGAACTGTATCCATCAATTGGGTATTAGTCTGTTTTATTGCTGATCGTTGCTTCTTACCTGTAGATACTTCTATAGGCCTTGTCGGCTCTTTATGAAATAGACTACTGAGTGGTAGCATAGATTCTGCCTTCGCTATGGTCACCTAATCATACTCAGGGTTGTCATATAACAAGCTGCAGATCCTACTTCAGTTTAGGCGTGCAAGCTCTTTATATACATCCTGGCAAAGGTGACAATTCTATTGCAGGGAATGCCTCCACCTTGCCCTCATGCACTGTGCAGGTTTCTGGGAAAAGCAGAGATTCTCAAAATGAGCAGGGGGATGGAAATTTACTGGCGTTTTGTATACAGTTGCTAGATATGCAAAAGAAAATACATTTGAACTCCCTTTGTGCTCTCAGAACCTGCCTGGGAGGTATCGGAACTAGAAAGGGGCATTTACTGTACTGTACTTGCTAACTATGATTTAAGCAAGGAATTCAGCAGATATTACTTTGAGCTTCTCACAGTCAGATAGAGCCCGCCTCATTTCCTGGCTGGAGGGCGTCCACTGTCATCTAGTCCCACTTCTTTCATTTATTGGATTTCGATTGTGTCAATCATGTAGGTCAGCATCACAGGTGGGTGTTACCTAGCGCAATAAGTACCGTACTATCCTTGTCGCACTCCTTACCGATATGTCCCTTGTGCTCGCAGGGGGTGCTCGTGGTGACTGCGGATGGCGCCGCAAATGTCAGCAAAATTGTAGAAATGTCACCAGCACTCCAGTCCTTTTTTAAGATGGCAAAAGCTTCATTTATTGAAGTTTGTTGTCATATGACCAACAAGTGCTTTCAGGACCGCACAGGGTCCCTTCATCAGGCAATTGTACATTGACAATTGTACAGTGATGACATACCTAGATGTGATCACTGTACAATTGTCAATGCTAAAGCCTGATGAAGGGACCATGTGTGGTCCCTAAAGCACTTGTTGGTCATATGACAACAAACTTCAATAAATGAAGCTTTTGCTATCTTAAAAAGGACTGGAGTGCTGGTGACATTTCTACAATTCTGTTTACTTGCGCAGTCTTGATGTTTTCAGGAAGCCATGTGCAGCCCCTCCTAGCAGCCATGATGCCTGCATTGTATAGAGAAGCGCACAGACACCCAGTGATGATATAACCGGGTCTACAATAGGGTATGTAATGAAAAAGGAAAGGTTTTATTTAAAAATGTCATTAGCATGTTGATGAGGGAGGAACTAGGGAAGGCAACATGTAAGCAGATCTAATCAGTTGTCCATAGCAAGCAATCGCTTCTCATTTTTCTTCTTTCCTCTGCGGGAGTGTAGAACATTTGCTATTGTATGGGGTGGGTATCGGGATGTCCTTGTTCCAATTCTGTATAATCTGTGCTTCGAGGATTCCCCTCTAAATTCTATTTAGTACACATTAGGGATGCACTGATACCGTTTTTTTTTCAGTAGCGAGTAGCGTTCTTTATATTTCGGTACTCGCCGATACAGGGTACCCATACTGGTACTTCCGTTAGTATGGAGCTGGCTACCCAGGCAATCAAGAAGCCGGGCGGCGGGTAATGACGCGCCGCCCGGCTTCTTGATTGCCCAGGAAGCTGGCTCCATGCTTCCCAGCCAATCAGCATCAAGACAGGTGTGTGGCTCCTTGTCCATTTCAGGTAATGTTACCTTGTTTGCGTTCGCAAGAGTTGAGTAGTTGTCATGTCTGCACCCGAGGTCTTCCCTCCGCTGCAGCTCACATCCCGTCTTAAGAGGTACCAGGAGATGTGCGAGAGCAAGTAAAACAATGCTGGCTGGCAGGAAGCCGGGCTGCGAGTAAAGACCCGGTTTCCTGATTGGCTGAGAAGCCGGCTCCAATCAGCGTTGTTTTACTCACCATTGGGTCAAACCGCATGGAGCCAGCCAGGAAGCCGTGCAGCGAGTCTATACCTGCTGTCCAGCTTCCTGACTGGCCGGAAAGCCGGCTCCATGTTCCCTTGCGGCACTGTCGGTCAGAGGAAACCTTACTTGGACCGGAAGTTCCGGTATAGTAGCATTTGGCGGGTACTTGCCCAAATACTTGATACCGATACTAGTACTGGTATCGGTGCATCCCTAGTACACATTCATCTTTTCTATTAGCCCGTGACAATACAATTTTTTTTTTAGACAGTGTTGACTTTAGCCGTGCATACTTTTAGTATTGGGTCCTGAACCCCCAGCACTTGGTCTGGCATGTGATCCAACAACTCTTTTTCATATGTCCTGCAGGCATTAAGCAGCCACACGGCTTTCAAAAGAACAGAGGAGACCGTGACCGAAGAGGGTGAAGTGGAGGAGATGGATACCTTAGACCCTCAGACCGGCCTCTTCTATAGATCAGCCTTGGCCCAAAGGCAACATAAACAGATTCACCTGCACCAAGAGGGGGCACACCTCCAGGTGAAGACTGTCCAATCTTTGCAGACTAAGCAGAAGCAGATCATCCAGCTACAGCCAGAGCACATTCAGCACAAAATCCAGCAAACGGCCCAACTGTCCATCAGGCAGCAGAAATTGACACCCCTCCAGCAGGAGCAGGTCCAGCAGCATGCACAGCGACATATGCTGCTAAAGGAAAGGCACATCCCTTCATTGATGTCTCAGCCGCAGCAGACAGTGGTGCAGGTGCTGGCCGTGAAAACCACCCAGCAGCTGCCAAAGCTCCAGCAGGTACCAGGACAGCAGAAGATCTACATGCAGTCTCAGCTGTCCCAGACTCCAGTGCACCTGCCTGTCACATCTGAAAAACAGGTACATTGTCTGCCATGCACTTCACAGGGTTAACATCTTAAAGCTCCACACCGGGTTGATAAATGCTCATTAAAGGAGAACTATGGGGTTAAGGCTTTTCCCCATAGTGCTCCTTAGGGTAACGGGAGGACACAAACTAGCATCATCCCTTCACCCTAGGCTCAGTATACCGCAAGCTGTAGCTCGCGGTATACTGAGACGCCGCAGCTGAAGCTGATCCCGACAATTATGTCTGGATCCGCCCAGCTGCGTGACTGACAGCTGGCTCTGCCTATCTAGAGGTAGAGCCAGCTGTACCCGACCCCTCCCCCGTCCGTTCCGCCAGTCAGCGCTTGCGGATCGGAGGGGGGAATCCAGCCCCTCCCCTGTCACGACAGAGAGCAGTGACAGGATCGAGAGGTGAGCGAACACCGATATGTGTTCGCTCACCTCCCGATCTACTGAGCCGACCTGTGACAGTCTCATTGTCACAGGTCGGCTAGAACTATGAGGTGAGTGAAAAACACTCACCTCATAGTTCTCCTTTAAGTCTATGGGTAGAGGAATAAGCTGGTACCTTATTCCTCACTCCCTTGCTCCCCTCTAAAATGCTCCGGGTTCCTGTAACTTTACCCCATGCAGTCTGGGAGGGGGTTGAATACCGGCGCTCACTGCAATGGTTGTCATGTCTTGAATTGTATTGTGATTGTAATTGTCTTCCTTCTATTGTAAAGTGCTGTGCAAACTGTTGGTGCTATATAAATACTGTATAATAATAATAATATACTATACAATATGCAATATTTTGTCTTCTATATTTATACCCCTTAGGTGACCCAGCCCATGGTATCTCAGGGATCTGCTGTCACTAAAATCACTTTCGAAGGACATCAGCCACCCACTGTATCGAAGGCAACCATTAGCGAATGCCTGCCGAAGCTCACCCCTGCAGTGACCAGTCTCCTTCCTGCCGTGTCGTTGTCGGAGAAGGCTTCTGTAGCCGACATTCTGAAGATGTCAATGATGGAAGCGGATATAGAGACCAACGTGGAACCTATGATTGTGGACCCCCCAAGCAAAGCAGCACCGATTATTAAACCCATGCCATTGTTAACTGAGGCAGCTATTCCACCCCAGGTGCAAAGGCTATCTGCCCCAAGCCAAGTGACTTCTACAGTACCTCCCCCGCCTAAATGTTTCCCCGCCCCGATAATTACAGCAACCACTTCTACGGCACTTCCTGTCCCCCTGCCGCCACCACCCCCGTTGACGAGGAAAGTGGATGTACCTGTGGCCAGCCAGATCATACAGATCCAGAATGTGCCACCCAAAAGGACTGAAGAAATTGCTTCTGAAATCATCATTCAGGTAAGCAAGTTCTCTTTTTTTTTTACATGTAGCAAAGCTCAATTCCAGCCAAAACCTGTTTAATTTTGGATAACATGGGAAGTGTTGGGGAAGTATGTGGGCACAGTTTATGGGCTGGCCTTGGACAGAGCTGCAATATGCAGCAGGTCGTGCGTTCTGATTAGCAGGCCCTGACAATCAAAGCGCAAGGGGTGTGGCTGACCGGGGAAAGACCAAGGTGTAAGCCTCACCCACTATAGGTAGCGATGATGTTATTACGTCGGCACTGCTTGTCTTGGACTACCAGGCGGCCAGTAAGCCTGCGTGTTGAGAGGATGCGCCAGTGATTGGTCATCGGGTGATTGTGAAGAATGTCACCAGCGCACCGAAGATCCTTTTAGAATCACCAAATGTTAATTTTATTGAACAAAATGGAAACGATCACTTTCGGGTAGGTATGCACCGATACCGGTAATTTGGTACCGAGTACGAGTACAGATAATTTATTTTTGGTACTCGCCGATACCAATTACTGACTAACAGAAGTCTCATTCAGGAAGCCAGGGGGCGTGTAATGACTCGCCACCTGGCTTCCTGATTAGCCGGGCAGCGTGTAAAGAGTCACCACCCGGCTTCCCGATTAACAAGAAAGTCCCCTCTTACCTTTTAGTATGTGCAGCCTGTCACCCCCGGAGCCTCTCCAGCGAGAACGTGGCCTTCCTCCGGTACCCAGCCAGAGCCGTCTGGCCGGCCAGGCAGGAAGCCAGGCACCACGTAATGACGCGACGCCCTGCTTTCTGATTGGCCGGGAAGCTGGCTTCATGCTCCCTCGTCATCTCATGACGGCAGTTTTGAGATTGAGTTATTGTTGCCTTTCTATCATCTCGAACCAGTCTGGCCATTGTCCTCTGACATCAACAAGGCGTTCTCGTCCACACAACTGCCGCTCGATGAAAATGTTCTCTGTTTCGGACCATTCTCTATAAATCCGAGAGATGGTTGTGTATGAAAATCCCAGCAGTAGATCAGCTGTTTTTGAAATACTCAGACCAGCCCATCTGGCACCAACAACCATGCCACGTTCAAAGGCACTTAAATCCCCTTTCTTCCCCATTCTGATGCTCGGTTTGAACTTCAGCAAGTTGTCTTCACCTCTAGATGCCTAAATGTATTGAGTGGCTGCCATGTGATTGGCTGATTAGCAATTTGTGTTACCAAGCAATTGAACAGGTGTACCTAATAGAAGTGCCTGCTGAGTGTATATCCTTAGCTTGAATATGCATTGACCTGTGTGCAGCCATCCTGAATATTAGGGATGCACTGATGCCGGTATTTCGGTATCGAGTACAAGTACCAATATTTTTTTTTTTTTCGGTACTTGCCGATACCGAGTACTGGAAGTCCCATTCAGGAAGCCAGGCGGCATGTAATGACTCGCCACCTGGCTTCCTGATTAGCAGGGAAGCCGTCCCCATGCTTCTTGTCACTAGGTGACGAGAAAGCATGGAGCCAGCTTTCTGGCCAATCGGGAAGCCGGGCGCTGTGTAATGACGTGGCGCCCAGCTTTCCGATTGGTCGGGAAGCCGGCTTCATGCTTCCTCCTCAGCTCATGACGAGAGAGCATGGAGCCAGCTTTCTGGCCAATCAGGAAGCCAGGCAGCGAGTCATTACACGCTGCCCGGCTTCCTGATTGGCCGGGAAGCTGGCTCCATGCTCCCTCGTCACGTCAAGTATCGGGCTAGGTATCGGGTGCTTGAAAGGGGGTACCCAGATGCAGATGAGCTGCCCTGCCCACAGACCCCCACAACCACCAGGTCAGGGTTTTTGGGAGGCCCTTGTCCCCATCGGCAAGCACTGGTAAGGGATTTTAGGGGGACCTCACGTTTTTTTTTTTCTTTTTTTGGCGTTGGGGATCCCCTTAAAATTCCTACCAGACCTAAAGGATCTGGTATGAATTGCCGGGGACCGCAGTCAGTTTTTTTTGTTTCTTGAGTCGTCTTGAAGTTAGGAGGGAGCATGAAGCCGGCTTCCCGACCAATCGGAAAGCTGGGCGCCGCGTCATTACACGCTGCCCGGCTTCCTGATTGGCCGGGAAGCCGGCTCCATGCTCTCTCGTCACAAGTGAAGTATCGTGCTAGGCATCGGAGCATTTGGGCGAGTACGAGTACTCCCCCAAATACTCTGCATCGACAACGATACTAGTATCAGTGCATCCCTACTGAATATATAATGTTTTTCACTTTTTATATTTCCAGACCATCCCTCAGTATCCCATCACCTGTCACTCCGGCTCCAACGTGGTGGTGGAACCCAGCGGACTTCTAGAGCTGAATAATTTCACAAGCCAGCAATTGGGAGACGAAGACACTGTCATTATAAACGACAGTGACATTACCAGTGATGACAGGACACAGTGTAAGCCTTCAATGAATCTAGAGCATGCATAGCAATCCTACGAACCTCTGGGTGGTCCTCAAGCAAAGTGGCCGCCAGGATATCTTCAGATGGGGACTGGTTGTGGAGTTTAGACATCATCGCTTCTTGGGAAAACAATGGATTTTCCGAATGCTTTCTCTCCAGTGTCATGTCTGGTACTGATGTAATGTAGAGTCTCCAACCACCCATTTCCTTTTATGAGCACAGTATTTAAGTCACAAGCGCATTGTCGAAGGTGTTGATACCTTGCTGACCTTATTTAAGGTTCTCCGTGGATGTGAAGCCTTCAAATCATTGAACTTTTTTACAGGTCCATTTTAATTTCCACCTGAAGTATTTTATTATTTTTTCAAGAAAATGAAAACATTTTGAGCGTTTGTTCTAGAAGCTGAAAATTATGATTATTTGGATGGAGTCCGGAAGTCTTTCTTTTGAAATGCGAGAAGATTTTCTGTAATTTATGTAAAATATAATTTTTTCTCATTCTTTGGTGGAAGCAGAGTAAGGAAGTTCTGCTTTCGATTTTCGCACAGACAGTATGATTGGTTATTTGAAGTGAGTGCAATTTTTTTTTTTTTTAATCAGAGCACCTGTTACTCGGACGGGGTGGAACAATCTTGTGGGTCAGACAGACATTGGGAAAAAATTCAACCTATTGATTCTGAAGGAACAAGTGACATCACGGGAGTGCTCTGCACTATGGTATTGTTCCTCAATTCTGCAGACTTTATACGTTACTATGATGACCACATTCTAGTGTACAAGATGCCCGCCATATTGTTTTTACATTAAGTATGGATGATTGGAGTGAAAACAAAGAAACGTTGTAAATTTTACTTGTTGTAAAATTATTGCCAATATTGGGAAACATTTTTGAAAGAAAAAAAATGACAATTTGTCAGGTAATCATGTTTTACAGCTTTTTAAAATGATTTCATTTATGGTTGGCTCACCATCCCTAGACAGCCTATGAAGTGTCACAGATCCAGCTATTGTGAACTTGCAGCAGGGCTTCAGGTGGCCGTACACTGTGTGAATTTATACCGGTTCTTAAAGGAGAACTATGGGGTCAGGGCTTTTCCCCATAGTTCTCATTAGGGTAATGGGAGGACACAAACTAGCGTCCTCCCGTCACCCTAAGCTCAGTATACAGCACGAGGTATACTGAGACGCTGCAGCCAGAACTGATCCTGACAATTCTGTCTGGATCCACCCAGCTGCGTGAGTGACAGCTGGCTCTGCCTATCTATAGTCAGAGCCAGCTGTACCCGCCCCCTCCACTGTCCGTTCCGCCAGTCAGCCCTGGAGGATCGGACAGGGGAGGGGGGAATCCTGTCACGGGTCTCTGCCGGAACAGGATCGAGAAGTGAGCGAACGCCGGTATGTGTTCGCTTACTTCCCGATCTACTGAGCCGACATGTGACATGAGCCTCATAATTCTCCTTTAAGGAGCCAAAAGTCACACAGTAGGTACCGCTGTCGGCACCCTTTTGGCTGTTGTTCTATCGAAAGCTCCAACTCATCGAAATCCCTAACTACCTCACTTCCGCTGCTCCGAAAGACTGGAGCTCTGTATAGTTGCGGTGCGCATGCGCGCATAGCGTTTTCCACATACTCGTCGAGTTTGCCACCTGCTGAATATTGTTAAAATGCAGCTGTACAGAGCTCCGTCAGTCTTTGTGTTTTGCAGTCTAATGCCGTAATGGTCGTAATCTCCACCTTACAAGTACCCGGCAATGAGGTAGTTGGAGATTTCGAGGAGTTGGAGCATTTTGATAGAACACCGGCATCACTCGATCAGCTGATCGAAGGAGGCGGGTCACAAAATCTTCGTGTGAACAGAGCTGGAAGCCAATGAGCTCCTAGCTCTGTTCGGGTATCCTGACAGCAGCCGCCAGCCATTGTCCGAATACAAAAGAAACAGCGGAGATTCCTCGATCAATGCGCTTGTAGCTTGATGGAGGAATCTGTTCTATTTTTTTTTTCATTCTGCCCACGGTTTGAACAAATAAAAATAGAGCGGTGTATGGCCAGCTTTGGTGAATGTCATGGCAAAATGATTAAAAAAAACCCCAACACATATACAGCAATCTGTACAACTCATGAGACTCCGTTCATGAAGCTTTACACAAGGATGTGGATCTTTATTTTCCACCATTTTCAATGTTATTGGACTCTGCTGAAATGAACTTTCACTTATCCTAGTGTGTTCGCCTTGTAGATTATGCTTTTGCACATTTTCTTATGTTTTGTCTCTTAAAAATGCTGCAAGCACAGAAAAATGCCTATTCCATTGAGGACAACAGAAATTCAGATAGTCGGGTTATACAGCTGCCTAGAGGAGAATCTGATAACCGCAAACATAAAAAACTGCAAGCCAGCCCCCGGTATAACCCCCTCCTTTCACAGCACGCCTCGGCTATTTGCTAGTGTCCTAAAAAACACTTTGTGCTGGCCTTTTTTCTTTGTGGGTTCCTTTTCCCTCAACTTCAATCAAGATTCCTTATCACATTGCTGCTTGAGCTGGTCTCTACATGGCAGCGATACCTCTTTTCAGGTGACTGGCGGTTGACCAGCTTTTTGCTGACTCGGCCTTGGTCTTTCCTTTTATATAGAGTCATTCCCTTTGATGATGGCTTTCTCACCCTGGCTGAAGCACCAGGTTGATTCTCTGCGCTCTCCCCTTGTTTGCAGGTTCTCCTCTTTGGTAGGTGACCCCCAACTCATCTATTCAGATACGGGCATTGATCCTTCAGACGACCCATGTGTTGTAGATGTCCCCATTCCACTTGGTGAAGCAGGTAGTCGCTTTGTTTTGGCTTTGACCAGCCCTTAGTTGGACTTCTTTAGGATGTTCCGACTGTATCTGAATACAAAGACCAGAAAGGAAATATAACTTTTGTACTTGCAAAATCCTTTTCTTGGAGTCCATTGTGGGACACAGGTCCCACCCCTTTTTTTGCGGGCCACAGGACCCACCCCCCCCCCCCTTATGATTCTGTTCTTGCCCTTAGTGCTACTTTTCCACAAAACTCAGGCGTGCTGGGTAGAGGTGGAAGGTTGTACTGGAGGCTTGCGTGCAATTATTTTCCTGTTTTCCAGGGTCTAATCCTCCTGTAGGCAGAAGTATAACCCGACTGTATTTGGATTCCTGTGATCCCTGGTGGACTTTAGGAAAAGGACTTCACAGTAAAGACAAAAATCTGTTTTTGAAATGTTCTGGTCAAGTTCTACTAGTAGAACAAACCATAGAAAAATTCTCCGGCATCCAACTCAAAATGAACCACCTGCCTGTAATCGAAACCATTAGCATATCTCTGAAACCCCTCATCTCTGGATGATATAAGTCGGTACCGATATCCATCACAGATATAAGTATGAGATCCATTTCCTTTATTACGTCAGTTGCACATTTCAAGGACCTTCCATGCAGGGGCGCCCCGAGGCCCCCGGAGCAGATACCAGGTGACACCCCCGCCATGACGGCCATCTTGGAGAGAGGAGGGGACGCTCATGCGGAGGGATAAGGTATGCCGCCGGGTCCCCTCCTCTCTCCTGCAAGTGTCGGGCTCCATGACCGAGTGCCCAACTTTTCATAGGGGTGACACCAAAATGACGGTCAATAATTTTGGTATCAGCCCTCCAATGCTATCACCCGCGTGCGGGACGCACCCGCTGTGACGCTACTGCTTCCACGACTTTTACTGACTACCAAATGAAAAAAACCGTAACATTGTAGCAGCAGATGACCTATTTAATTCCGTTGTTGGCGCGCGTGTGTTCGAGCGAATGTGTATATATAGAAGTTACTCCCTTTTTTTTCTTTGTTTTGTACAGAAAGCATAGTGAACGGTTTCATGACAAATCCGAGCTTTGTATTGTACATACTTTGTATATTTTGCATTACCGCCATTGACGGCATTTGAATCTGTAAATATCCAGAGACCTGGGTTGGTATATTTTCTTGTTGCGCACCTTCTCTCGCCCTCATTGTCTTTTGAACATGCCGCAGGATACCGAAAACTCCCAACAGCTCGGTAAGACTAGTCTAGTCTTAAGTGTCAATGGGCCCTGAATGTGTCCTAAGTGTCGATGTGCATTGCATTACGGCTTCACATTCATCATCAATGGGCTGCCAAGGCACCACAATAGAAAAGAAAATCACATGACCCTTTTTTTTTTCTTTTTAGCAACAATACAGGATGCAGGAATGAGCAAAGCACAAGTGCGAAGGGGCCCTCTAGGTAACTCGTGCCGCCACATATTTATAGGAAGGATGTTGTTGCAATCTCCTTCTGAAAATGCTAGGTGCTTGGTTGTGAATTGTCATGCTTCTTAAATCAGCCCCCCACCTCCACACCCTGAATGCTAAAACACCACATTAAAGTGCTAAAATATATATTTTTATATATACACTGTAGGTAAATATAGATGGCTTATCCCTATAGCAGAAGGATGGTGACCGCACCCTCTCCAGAACCCCTGGGGTTTTATATATTGTGAACACCAACATGGTCGATGTGCCAAATGCCATGTATAACATTTCCCACTCGGTGCAGCAGTATAAAGACCATCATCCAAAGAACGGCGATGATGGTACAACCAGCATTTGTTGCATTAACCTTTTTATTGTAGTAAAAGTGATACAAGTTGAAAAGCTGTTGAACCTCTGAAGCTAAACAGCGCTTATTCACAGATAGGGATGAGCCAGTGCGATCCCAGTTCACTGGAGTTTATCCACGCCCACTCACAAATGTGATTACCACCCCCTCCGCCAGGCCCAATCAGTTGCAGAAGAGAGCGCTCCTCACCTCACAGCTATATGTCACAAGGGATCGGGGAATGCCCCTGCCGGCACTGATGGTGGTTGTCACAGTTTTGAGCGGACTTGGGCAAACTCAGGTGAGCTCGGTTCGCACTAAGCCCAGGATCGTCTCTACTCATAGAGCAACCTTTTAGGCCCCATTCACACTGAGCGACACTCGCTTAGAGCGGGATAGCCCGACTGTTCGCAATATCGCGGCAGAAATCGTGGGATTTATCGCTTAGTGTGAATGGGGCCTCACCACTCATAAGAAGAGGGCCAGTACCACCTGTTCATGGTTAGAGAGGTTACACAATTGATTCTGAATCGCCTACGCACACCGTTCTATCTATATTATAATGGGAAAGTCACCACGTTACACTATAACCTCATCTAAATATCATACAGGGACTTTGGCTTTACAAAGAGCATCATAATGGTTACTATAACCCACAAACAATACAGCAAACCGCAACAGGTACAATGTCTTCTCTTGTGGTTTGCTGTATTGTTTAGGACTAGTATTTGCCCTTCGTTATTGCATGCATCTATTGTTCTGTTCTTTGTAGGGCCAATGTATATAAAGTTATAATGATGTGCGTATGATTCCAGTGAATGATCGGCAGCTGAATCAAGCTGCCGGCAGGCTTTCTACAAACTTCAAGTAAAGTCAAAGTCTGCAAGCAGCATGTTTTAAGGCCCCGTTCACACCTTAGCATACTGGGAACGTGCGCGCGTGTTCACACGGGTTTGCCACACGCGCAACAAATGCGGGAAAGTAGCTTATGTAGCCAATATAGCTACATGCGTCCTGCATCCTTTTTCCCCCACATCTTTGTGCATGTTGCATGATTTTGTAACGTTCTGTGAACGCGAGTCAAAACGTGTGCTCACTGAATGCCCAGGTGAGAAGGGGGATTTAAAGTGACACTAAACTCAGGAGGTAAATCTTAAAAATACATTCAGGTACCTCAACTATTAACAACAATGTATCTTATTTGTGTATCACTCGGCTGTAGATCCTCCAATCATCTCTGAATTGGTGCTGACACTGTCCTTCCTTCTGGAGGGGGGCTACTTTTGTTCCCCGATGTCCCTGTGTGTGTTGTAAAGTAGTCAGCGCTCCAAGCTCGCTCCTGGGATGGACTACAATCTCATGTTTAGTTTACTACTTTGTATTGAGATTGTAGTCCATCCCGGGAGTGAGCTTGGAGCGGTCACTACTTTACAACACACACAGGGACCATGGAGAACAGAAGCAGCCCCCCCTCCAGAAGGAAGGACAGTGTCAGCACCAATTCAGAGATGATTGGAGGATCTACAGCCGAGTGATACACAAATGAGATACATTGTTGGTAATAGTTAAGCTACTTGAATGCATCTTTTAATATTTAACTCGTGTCACTTTAAGTGACGGCCATCAGTCTCGTTAAGATCTGTCCTAAACCTCCCCACACTGGAGCTACACGGTGCTTTCAAGGAGAAATAATGGCAACAATTTTTTTTAGTTATGAATAGAGTGAAGAGGGATGAGGACAGTTGTCATTTTTTTTTTTATTACTGCCTTTGTTCCTGTTGGGGAGATTCGCCCAACCTAAATGTTTTGGGTATCACGGTGAATGTAAAGGAAAACCTTGAATTTGGAATTGTCACCAGAACAAGAATAGAATGGAAATTTTCCAATAGGGGCCCCAATGATTTCCCTCGTTTTAGAGGAATTTCCTCCTCGTTTTCTGTTGTGTTGCTATGGGACAGGAAGTGAAGGGAAATCTCCCCAATGGGACACGGATGGAAAAAACAAAACGGCAGGGGGCTATAACTTTGCCTTTTCGCAAAGGTTAACTATTTGTTGGGAGTTCTATGTTAATCTTGGGGTGCATGGAGCCTGCTTTATAGAGCCTCTTTCATAAGAGTGTATAGAACCGGGATTTGCTTTGTGTTAGTGAAGCTTTCCAAATGCTTTACAAGGGCCAATGCCTGTTCTATAGCATAACAAAAAAAGCAAACGGTCTAGTTCCCACAAGGAGACGTGACAGCATACCCCCAAACACACCTTCTGCAATTAGAAAACTTCTGTGTTTAATGAAAAAAAACCTGAATGTTTTGGGCAGTGATTTACAATTGGTTTCTAAACCTGCCGAAATCCCAACCCAATGCTATGCGGGATTCACAAGTACTTTATGACTTTTCATTTGTCTAATGAGGTAAAACGAAATGAGAACCAAACTTTATATTTTTTTTTTATTGCATGCAGCCAGGTAGCATACCAATATTCAACCCATCTGTATAAAATGTGTATATATTTTGTTTTGATACCTTTTTGGAAGTGTCTCCTGTAAATCCATTTTAACTTTAGCTCATAATAAAATCAGTTTGCAACTGTCTGGTTGTCTTGTCTACCCAGATTAAAAGGAACGCCAATGTCTTTATTGTTCATTCACGGACACAGGATCAGTAGAATTCTCAGACCCTTGGGTTAGTCGGCTGCCTACAGGAGGATATGGACACTGGAAAAAACAAACAAGAAAAAAAGCTGTTGGCCAGACAAGTATAACTATACCCGCGCACTCCCATGATGCTTCAGTTTTCTGCTAGTGTCCTAGGAGGATGGATACAGTTTCTCTGTGCAGAAAAGTTAAACCATTTTTGTAGATATTTTTCTCTTTGAACAAAAAATATTCTTGATAAATCAAGATTTCTTCTTCTTTCCACTGAGAGTTGAACTCATCATGAAGTTTTCCAGAGCAGCTAATCCTTGGCACCACCTTGGGGGGACCCTCTTATGATAAAGATGCATGGCCTGTCTGTAAGGTGTCTCTAGGGTACTGGGCTCTGCTAGTGGGACTCCCCAAACACTATACTGGTTTGTTAGCCGCAAAACACTTTATTGGTCTGGGGCTGTGATCCTGATCCCTGAAGACTCCCAAAGTCAGGCTAAGTATGTCTGGAATATGACATGTTCACTGGGTTCTGCATGTGCCACTCTCCAATATAGTTGGCACTGCAACACACCAACACGTTGTGGATGTCCAACAACCTGTTCAGCCTCTAAAAAGATTTGGTTGGATCCTAAACCTTCAGAAGTCAGTGCATGATGTCATTTCATTCACTTGGAGTATCTAGGGCTCCTCCTAGATACTATTTGGTCCAGAGATTTTCTACGAGAAATACTTGCATCAAATCGGCCCCGATGCACATGGTACTCAGACCTCATTAGACTCGTGGCAGACAATACTTGGCCTGGGACTTAGCCTTCGGTCACTTAAAGTCCACCAGGTCAGCATTTTCTAAGATTCAGTGAGCATTTCATGAGCTGATAGTTCAGTATTGGGGTCCTGTGAGTCACCCCACTTCTAGTACTGGCACTTGGTAATTGGCCACTTAGGCAAAAGCGCTGTCACACAGAGGTGGGGAGAGTCTTCAACTTTGTGTAACCTCAAACTAGGGCTTATCCTTTGAAAAAAACACAGGGTTGACTGTCTTCAAAGAGGAAGCAGTCAAGGGTTAAACAGAGATCGGGACGGACCAGAAATGATAAATTTGAATAAAAAACAGCTTTATTTGTGCATAACCAAGCACCATGCAAACTTAAGAAAACAAAAATACGAAAAAATAAAAAACAAATGTTCACTGACTGTGAGTCTATTTTGTTCCGGGCGGTTGTTATAGACCCTACAAAAAGATTTAGCACTTATTTTCCAGTCCTTTAGAATAATTTTTTTTTAGATTATCCCTTGTGTTATTTTTAATTGACCTGAAAAAAGTATCAAAAAAACAGGTTGTTAGATTGTATCCTCATTTAGTATTTCGATCAAAAAAAAAACCTGTGTTTTTTTCATATGATACCAATCGGTTACTGATACGGTTGACGGACCAATTTTTCCTATACATATAAGGATAATCTAGTTAAAGCGGATCTCCAGGAGCAAAGCAACCCAAATCTTTTGCTAGGGCTTATCCTTACTCGCAGTTGCAAATGGAACAGCATGGAGGCAAATATAATATGCTGTGGGCAGTATGCTTTAAATCCTTGGTTCTCAACTGGTGGACCGAAACTCAAAAGTGGGTCGCGACCCCTTGTTCAGTGGGTCACCGCGTGCCTTCAGCTTTTCTAGGTGAGAAGCTTCTCAGCCTTCCCTTAGCGCCGCACTGTCAGTTCTCACGCCAAGCAGCCATTCAAAATACTGTGCATTGCGGTAATATGCGGTGCCAAGTTGTGAAGCACATGCCGCCTTGGAGAAATGCGAAATGATAAGCCATGCCTTCGTGCTGCTATAAAAAACATTTTTACCTTAAAGTGACATTAAAGTCAAAAATCTTTTCCCCTCCCCCCAATGTTAATTAAAGCACTTACCTTAATCCGATCTTCTTTCCTGATGTTTTCATCTGTCCCTTCAGCACTGCAACGGGTCTCAGATCCAGTGCTGACTCCTCTGAGCTTGCTGGCACTTCCTGTCCCACAATGTCTGCATGCGGGTGCACGCGTCCATAGACTTACCTTGTGTCTCCTCACGTCCCGGGCCGAACATCTGAACTGCGCATGTGCCTGCCCCAAGATGCTTTGCGGCCACCCGAGAATGTTTACATTTTTGGACGGGAGCGCGCAGGTAAGACACAGGTGAGTATTAACCCTTTTCAAAGCGTTTTTTTTTTACACTTTTTGCATATATCTACTGCTTGCATGTTATGTGGCTGGCGAATGACTCTTGATTGCTGCACAAAGAGCCTCAGTGACTGTATGAGGTCTGATTATGATTCAGTTTAATAAACTCATTTCCTGTCTCATTTATTAAAGTGTGATCTCGGTTCTACTGTATTTTACTGGAAGACGGACTTCATTCCTCACCAATGATTTATATCAAGAATGCGCAGCACATTCCAATTTAATTTATGTTCAAGTCTCTGACCGTCCAAAAGCTTTTCAGATGTTTGTCTAGCTCATACAGTTTAATTTTCTGTTCTTCCTGCCAAGTAAACCCGCCTCGTATTGTCCTCGTATTGAGGACGAGCAAGCATGTGCATTATCCATCACGCAGGAAAGTAAAAATTCAGTAAGATTATTTCAGAAATGACGGTCCTCCTTTGACCAGCATTAGACAAATCCCTGAATCCAGGAATAAAATTGCAACCAATGCAAATGTTTAAAAAAAACAAAAACCTGTTATTGAGATTAAAGCCATCGCCGGCCGCTGTCAGAGTACCTGAACAGAGCTCATTGGTACATCCTATGCAGGAACGTGTAGTCAGGGAGGCAGAGCCTCACCTAGTATTATGCAGGAAAAAGCTGTCAGCTTCAAGCCCAAAGCTGACAGCTTTCTCTCCATTCAGATCGGCTTCTATCAGGTTACAGAGCAGGGAAATCCTCCCCGCTGTGTCACCTGTCATGGACGGAGCGCTGCCTGTTAATTACAGGCAGCGCTGCACCTGGCTTTTGACAGGTAGGCTACACTGCAGCGGCCTTCCCGACTGCTTGTGTAGCCTAACTATTGAGGCAAGAGCTGTCACAGCCTCTACTCTTTGTTAGAGGCGTGAGCTCTGTGGATGGCTTGGACCAATGGAAAAGCGCCATTGGTCCAAGCTGTCCAATCAAAAAAAGAAAAAAAAAACCTACTGAGGCCATCGATCTCGATGCCTCAGCAGTGACGAGCAAGTGGGGGTCATGCTTATGGCTGTGAGAATCTTGCAATGCCTCATGGGATTTGTCATTTCACCACAACTGCAAGGTCAGAGGTTCCCCACCCCTGAGCTAATCCTTTTGGCTTCATACACATGGGTGTGGGTTAATCTTAGCTTGCAGCTAGCTTAGCTTTTGTGTCTTAAAAGCACTGAACTCGAACATGAATAGAACGTCTTTAAATTCTAAAGCTGGCCATACACCTTACAATTATCTGCAGATTTTCTATGGTCAGATGGAAAAAATGCAACAGATTCCTCCATCTACGCTAAACTGTGTGGATGGAGGAATCTCCCACTAGGCCAAGCTTCAGTATCTTGCTAGTCGGCCCCGCTGGCTCTCCAAACACCTGAACAATGCCTGCCAGCAAGCTTAGTTTGTGTGTCTTATAAGCACGGAACTCAAAAAGAAATAGAACGTCTTTACAGTCTAACACTCAGCCCAACACTTCCACTCTGGCTGGGAGAGAATACAGGTAAATAAAAACAAATTCGCTAATCCCTAAACTGTAACTCTGCACTGCTAAAACGGTTTAAGGCTGGGTTCACACCTAGGCGTATCGAATATGCGCGTTTGTTGCGCGACAAACGCGCATTTCCGAGGGCTACCTGGCTGTATCCCAATGGATACGCACGACAAAAGCGCCCACAAGAAGCTCCTGTACTTCTTTGGACGTAGGGCGTTTTGTAGCCCGTTCATACGGCCTGTAATACGCCCGGGTGTGAACCATACCCATAGGAAATAATGGGATTTCATTGTTTGAGCGTTTTGCAGAGCGTAGGAACGCGCTACAAAACGCCCAGGTGTGAACCGGGCCTAAGAGTTGAGATTCAGATTATTACAAACGCCCATTGGTGACCGGTTTAATTCCGTGCACTATCATCGTGAACCCCTGTGTTATGGTGATGCCTGTAGCATTGCACTCTCCCTGGTATAACTCTGCCATCAATGGAACCCTAAAACCCTTTATTTGAATCCTTAACATTGATCCTACTCAGGAGTTGGTTCTAACCAGCTCTGTAGATCATTAAAAATGCTGGATGTGCAGCTGAAGGTATAGGATATACAGTGTGCACAATTATTAGGCAAGTGAGTATTTTGACCAAATCACCATTTTTATGCATGCTGTATAAACTTGAAGGCTGATTGGATGTCAGCATATCAGGTGATGTGTATTTGTGTAATGAGGGAGGGTGTGGCCTTAGGTCGGAGATCAACACCCTATATCAAGGTGTGAATAATAATGATGCAGCTTCTTTTCCTCAGACAAAATGGGCCAAAGAAAAAGATTTACCTGACTCTGAAAACTAAAAAATTGTAAAAAGTCTTTTAGAGGGATGTGGCACTCTTGAAATTGCTAAGATATTGGGATGTGATCACAGAACCCTCAAACGTTTTGTTGCAAATAGTCAACAGGGTCGCAAGAAACGTGTTCAGAAAGTAAGACGCAAATGAACTGCCAAAGATTTGAGAATAATCAAACATGAAGCTCCCAGGAACCCGTTATCCTCCAGGGCCCTCATATTCCAGAACTGCAACCTACCTGGAGTGCCCAGAAGTACAAGGTGTTCAATGCTCAGAGACATGGTCAAGGTAAGGAGGGCTGAAACCCAACCACAACTGAACAAGACACACAAGTTGAAACGTCAAGACTGGGCCAAGTACCCGATGAAGCTGCTTGGGCCAGTGAGTACACATCCCGGCCGGGAGAGAAACACTTTTTACCGGAAAGGTTTAATCTGCTCAATCGAGCAGATTAAACCTTTCCCTGCGATCGTTTTTTTTTTTCTTTTCTGACATCGGGAGCCGCGGCCCGAACGTCAGTCAGTATGCTTGTTTCAGGTTGGGATCCCTGGCATTGGCCTATACACATACAGTACAGCAATAAAGTAATAAAATGAACTAGGATCCCACTAATCCAGCACGTTATTATTCTGAGTTGCCCCACTCAAGCGGCGGCCATATTGAGTGGGGCACGTGAGATTAATAACGTGCTGGATTAGTATGATCCTAGTTCATTTTATCACTTCATTGCTGTGCTTTATGTGTATAGGCCAATGTATTTGGATCTGTATGTGCGTTATAATTAATCGAAATTAATCGATTAAAAAAAAGGAACAGGAAATTTTTAATCATTACCAGCCCTATACATTTTTAATCCACGGAGTATCCACTTGCATTCAAGGAGAACTATGAGGTGAAAATCACTCATCCTCAGTTCGACTCGACGTGTGACAAAGAAACTATCACACGTTGGCTCAACAGATCGGGAAGTGAGCGAACACATTCCGTCGCTCACTCACTTCTCGATCTATCCCTGCAGAGAGCCGTGACTGTCAGTCATCGCTCCCCTCAGGGATTCTCCAGCGCTGACTTGCGGAACGGACGGGGGAGGGGGTGGGTACAACTGGCTCTGCAGAAAAAGGCTTGTGTTCCTACCTGGAGATCTGACTGGTTATAATTGCCCTGATTGAATTTGCATAATGGCTTACTTCATCCGATTTTTTATCACTTACGTTACTGCAGCTTTTTTCAAAAAGTCCGGGCGGTTTGGTGATTTTTCCAGTGTAGTTCGATAGTCCACTTGGGTATGGATACGTCTCGCTATTTCCTCCAGGAGGTGTTCATTGTAATCCAATCTCGATAGTGAGTTTGAATGGTGTTCTTATTCCGTGGATCTCTGGTGTTTGCCTGAATGCTTAGGATATGGTCTGCCCGTCAGTGAGAACCGCCAGCCCCAGTTTAGGATTTTACCAAGATTTGTCGAATCTTTCGCTGTTAGGTTTCCGGGTCATTCATCCACTTGTGGTGTGATAGATAGGCAGAGCCCTCTGTCACTCACGCAGCTGGGTGGATCTCGACAGCATTGTCGGGATCCGTCCCGGCTGTGGCAGTCTCAGTATACCGTGAGCTGTAGCTCCAGATATACTGAGCTTTGGGTCACAGGAGGAAGTTAGTTTATGTCCTCCCGTGACCCTTAAGAGAACTATGTGGAAAAACACTTACCCCATAGTTCTCTTTTAAGGGATCCGGAAGCATTTTTTCCAGTAGTAGAAAATTGGACCATGCTATGTAAGGCTGGGCACACACCTTACGACTTTTGTCTTGCGATGGTTGTAAGGTACTTAAAAAAAACGTACGATCTGCCTATGTTGCATAGGCAGATCATACTTGCTGTGATCGCAAGCCACGCGAGCTTCCGATGACCGCAATGCCGAACGTGCAGTGTGCGCTTGCGCACACCAGCCCGTGCGGCTGTTATCGTACGGACATGCCACAAACCCGACGAACATCGTACGATGCTCGGCGGTTTTTCGAACATGTCCGTAAGTTTAAAGTCGTGCGACCTTACAGTAGTAGAGTAGTAGAGGTCGCACGGCTTCCACACACCTTACGATAATTGTATGGTCGCGGGATTTCTCGCGATTATAGTACGATTATCGTAAGGTGTGTGGGCACCCTAAGGGTTGTTTTACCTTTCGCTGGATCAGCAGGTTTAGGGTTTTGTGGATGCAGATTTATAATTACTTTTGCTGATTGGCTGCACTCAATGGATTTCAGGTTTTGTAACCACTTAGTGAACCTTCAAAGCGGACCTTTATACCCCTTTCACTAAAAATCAGCTCAGCGTGCAGCTCTGCCTGCTGGTATGAAATCATCTTCCATTCATTAGCTAAACAAACATATTTTAATTTTACTTACAGTCAGGGGCGTAACTAGAAATCACAGGGCCCCATAGCAAAATTTTGTATAGGGCCCCGTGATTGCTAGTTATGCCACTTGAAGAGCCCACCACAGACTCTCTATGGCGGGCTCTGCAAGGTCTCAGTTGGGCTGCATGCCTCTTACCTGTCAGCATTGTCCACCTCCGTGGTCGCCGGGCCCCGCCTCCTCTTCCGCCCCCGGGCTCCGCCTTCTTCTATCGACGGGCCCTGCCTCCTCTTACATCACTGGCCCCACCTGCTCTTAGTTTGCTGGCCAGTAATGTGAGAGGAGGCGGGGTTGCTGTTAAGCGGGCCCCGCCTCCTTCTTTACTGCAAATGCCGGTGCAACCGGCCTATTCTGCCGCATCTGCAGGCTGTCATTGACACAGCTCCGCAGCGACTGTGAGGGGGAACGTTCTCCCTCACAGCTGCTGCTGAGCTATGTCAGTGACAGCCAGCAGCCCGAGACGCCATAGCGACCCAGGCGGCCCACACGGCATCAGAGGGATGCCCTGGCCGGTCCCCCCTGTGCCCGGGCCCCATAGCGGCCGCCTGGGTCGCTATGGCGATTGTTACGCCACTGCTTACAGTTATTGTTTTTCTACTTTCAGCCTGATACCTCCAACTTCTAGCCCGATACCTAGTAGTGCTATGGATACACCATTCACACAACGTTATATCTTTCAGCATTCTGAAGTAATCGTTCTTCTTTAAATCACTAACAGAATGGGAAGTCATCGCATTGGTTTCTATGGGAAAAAAGCCTCTGGCCATTGAAGATGAGTGTGCTCATGTCAAGCTGGCTGTCCCTGAGGGGCCTTTTCACTGATCTCAAGAATTCCCCCTGGCAAGCAGCCATATCATAAAGACTATACAGCTCCCCTAAATATTCCCAATGATATCCTCCAAGGCCATCTATGAAGATCCAGGCACTCAGATGATGGTATAGAGCAGTGGTGGCGAACCTTGGCATTCTAGCTGTGCCAAAACGACAAATCCCAATATGCATATGCCTCATGGGACTTGTAGTTCCAAAACAGCTGGAGTGCCAAGGTTCGCCACCACTGGTATAGAGCTTTATTTTTATGCATGCAGTTTATGTGAAAATGATCAACCTGGTGTATCCTATAACTGTATGGTAAAGCTGAACTTCGGCAGATCTAAAATACGCAAATGAAAGCAGCTATAAGAGACATTAATAAATCATTAAATATATTTTGAACCTGTAAGTACCTGAATTTGACTTTTGGGTTTTTGAAATCCCCTTAAAGCAGAGCTGAAGCCAACATGTGTTTTTTTTAGTTTTTGGATAGAGTATGGGAGGGTTTTAACCCCTTTTTTTGCCAACTGTGTCCCACTGGGGAGATTTACCTTAACTTCCTGTCCAACAGCCGCAACAGGAAGTGAAAGGAAATTCCTCCAAAGAGAGAAAATTCCCTGGGTCCCCACTGGAAGATTTCCCATCTATTCCTGTTCTGGTGACAACCTGAAATTTGGGATTTTCTTTTACTTTCAGTGGTACGATCACAAGACAGATAGAGAGGGTGAATCACCCTAATGGGGACAGTGACAGCAATAAAAGCTTGACAGGGGTGCTAATTCTCTCTATTCCTTCCAAAATCAAGAAAAGTTTTGGCTTTAATTGCACTTAAATGACATCAATGGAAGAGGGAGGAGCTGGACTGGGTGCCAGCCAGGTGTGCTGCATGTAAATGTGCTGATACGGAGCACCCTGATAGAAGATTAGAGCAGAGAGGGCAGAGGGATGACCTGGGGGGGGGGCAAACTCTGGCCCTCCAGCTGTGGTTAAAATACAAATCTCATCATGCATCTGTCTCTGGGTGTCATGCCTGTGACTATCTTGCAATCCCTCATGGGATTTGTAGTTCCACAATAGCTGGAGGGCTGCAGTTTGACCAACACTTGGTTAAAGGAGATGGAACCACTATATAACCCTCCCCCCCCTCCCCCCATGCTGTGTAGCTCTCAATAGAAAAATTAAGGATTCAAGTCCTGTGTGACAGTGCTCTCCTGGGGGGTGGGGGGATGGGTGGTTCTGTGTTGTTCAGAACTTTTGGTTAAGTGGGGGCTGTGTGGAGGAGGATGGTATTGAGGTGGGGGTGGCGTGCGGCTTCAGTTCAATATGGACCGGGGTGTCCAATTGGTATGGGTGCAAAACAGAAAAACAGAGTCTGAGGCGCAACTGCCCTTGGGGTTGGACAGGTGAGAATATAGCGGGAGTTACATGGGCTAGGGCATGCAGGGTTAATGCTGCCCGAGAAGCAATTACGTTGATATTTTTCCCTCCGCGATGTATTAGCTATCAGGGGTGGAGGGAGAAATAAAAAAACAAAAAAAGTGCACATGAAATGGAGGCAAGTTGAGCGGTGTGTGGTGCGTATATCAACTCACCATGAGGTTCTTGAGGAAGTGTAGTCATCGACAACGGGATTCCTGTTGGAGGCAGTGTGCAGCGGTCTCCTCTGGGTGCAGGGTCTTCAGTTGCACAGTCGACATTAAACCTGCATGCCCTAGCCCATGTAACTCCCGCTATATTCTCACCTGTCCAACCCCAAGGGCAGTTGCGCCTCAGACTCTGTTTTTATGTGTAGCTCTCAAAACTGCTAGACATACAAATCCTATGGCAGCTAAAACAGCCCCTGTTATGTATTTCATCCGAGTACTTAGCTGGCTGCCCAGATTTGGGCTTTAATGGTTTATACATCTCTCTGTATATAGTATATAAAAATACTGAGTGGCCAGATTATTATGACCACCTGACGTTTGTAGGCGAATTAGCTATAATTAGCTATAATTTGGCGCTGAAGTTGCTAGAGGGCCAGACCATTCTCTGGGTCTGAACGTGCGAATTGTGGCCGTCAGCGACTAGTCAATGTTAGGGCAGAACGGGGGAGGGGCAAGACTGGTACAAGACAACAGAAGGGCAACAGTGCAGTGTCAGATTCCTCGCATCACCTTTCATCATCTCGTGGAGTCACGAGGCGGCCCAACAAAGTACTGATGGGGTGGTCATAATAATCTGGCCACTCAGTGTATGGATACATTGGAGAGCTGTAATTGCCTTTTACATACTCTGGCTTGCCTTCCTGTAGCATTGCACAGTCGTTTTGCGTTATTGTTCCTTTCTGTCTCGGATCCCATGGGGGTTCTGTCCCACAGTCTTTCTGTGGGAAATAAATATAAATATCTCTGAATTCTGAACTTCGGAGGCGTTGTTCCTGTTTGCGCTGCTTTATAGTATCAGTCTGTAATGGTTAAATGGCACGCAGGCACTTTCATTGGCAAGCAGAATATAAACTTAAATAACGTATTTTCTTGTTGGTAACATGTCATTCTTCAGTTCACAATGGAGCCGTCTGACCTTTATCACACAGGGGCTATGGGGTGATGTCATGTGATGTTTATTAGCAGAGCCGATCTGACAGCTGGAAAGGCCACAGATACAATAAGACGCATCTCAGTGTAGAGAGTATTGGAAGATATTTCTTGCTTGCTTGTAAAAAGATTTAAAATAGAAGTCAAGCCAAACCATGTTTTTTTGGCAATACTTCTCTTTTGGGTCACAGGAAGACATTCACATTTTTATTTTCTTCATCAGCTCATCTCTCACAATGAATGCCACTCTTCTTAGATTGTAAGCTTTCAGGAGCTCCTAACCCTCCAGTATTGGGTTATATTGTAACTGTACTGCCTGCCTTTATTTTGTGAAGTGCCGCGCTATATAAATCCTGAATAATAATAATAATAATAACAACAACAATACTACTACAGCTTATGCTGCTACTACTACTAATAATAATAATACTACCACTACTAAAAATAGTAATAATAATAATACTGCTGCTAATATTACTACTAACAATAATAATAGGAATACTACTACTACATTCACTGCTACTAATACTGCTAATAATAGTAATAATAATAATACTGCTGCTACTACTGACAATAATAATAGGAATACTACTACTACATTCACTGCTACTAATACTGCTAATAATAATAATAATAATACTGCTACTACTACTACTACTACTACTAATAATAATAATATTAATAACAATAATAAGAATACTACTGATAAATGTATTGCTGCTACTACTACTGATAATAATAATAATAATAATAATAATAATAGTAATAACAACAATACTACTACTACTACTACTACTAATACTACTACTACTACAACATCTATTGCTACTACTAATAACAATAATAAGAATAGTAATAATAATACTGCTGCTACTACTAACAATAATAATAATAACAACAATATTACTACTACTACTAATAATACTGCTATTCCTACTACTACTAACAATAATAAGAATACTACCACTACTAAGAATAGTAATAGTAATAATAATAATAATAATACTGCTGCTACTACTAACAATAATAACAACAACAATACTACTACTACTACTAATAATACTGCCACTACTACTACTAATAATACTGCCACTACTACTACTAATAATAATACTACTACTACTACTAGTAATAGTATTGCTACTCCTACTACCACTACTACTAAAGCACACCACTGCTACTACTAATTATTATAATTGTAACCTACTACTACTACTACTACTAATTATAATAATAATAATGATGATAATAATAATAATAATATTATAACAATACTACTACCACTCCTACTACTCCTACTAATAACAATAATACTGCTGCTACTACTATTAATAATAACAATACTACTACTATGACTACTACTACTGCTGCTGCGACTACTACTACTAATAATAATAATATTCATAATCATCATAATCATTATCATAATTAAAAATAAATCATTGTAATAGAAAGATGACATGCAATCTCTATTTTAACCACAAGATGTCGCTGTTGGAATTGCACAGAACCCAGATGGTTAGAAATTCTTCATGGAGGGTTTATTGCTTGGACACATTACTTGTTTTGGTCTAATCTAATGAAACAATAGTTGCCATTTTCACAATTTTTTTCAGGGAAAGTTCCAGTTTTAAAGATTTATCCCTGTTTATTCCCCTGTTGTCAAACATGGCCAAAAATCTTCAATTCTTACGCTCTATTCCATTATTAAATATTTTTATGGCTTTGTATGTTCCTCAATCAAAAGCACTAAAAATAAAATGATATTTCAGAATTATAGAAGTGTCATCCGTGTGTATTCATTGTGTTCTCCTGAGACAGTACTAAGCCGGAAAAATTGATTTTGCCAGCTCGGCAGCAAAGGGTCACTTGGCGGTGATTGTTTGGCATCATGATGATCTATGCAAGGTCCAGATACACATCACTGTGTGCTCATCACTATGTCTGCATCTGCTCAATGAGAAACACATTGGGGTGAAAACTGTATGCTGGGCATCTGTGAAACACTAAGGGCATTTCTAATCCGGTTCCTTCACTTCTCCTCCTTCTGTTACATTTCTAGAATAAGTGTAACCGCACACAACAAACATGTGTACACGTGTACATGTGTAAATTGTTGGTGCTCTTTATCATAGGTCAACTTAGCAATGCTTTCCCAGTGTCACTTAACTCCAGCCAAAACTTACCAAAATTGCAGCAAAATTTTCAGTTAGTGTGATTGGTATTTAACTTCAAAACCTAACTGAGCTTTCAGATTTTGTTTGTGTAGAAAGCAGCCCCAGCCTGAGTAGAAAAGCCTGTGCCCTGTCAGCATCAAGTAGAGAAGGATCCTTGCCCTCTGTATGGAAGCAGTGGTCACTCTGTAGAGGTCTGACATGCCTCTGAGCCAGTCCTACAGGTCTACGATCAGCAAATCTCATGCTTCCCGCTGATTAGAGAGTTCTAGATCTGCCGTGCAGATACAGTGCTTATCATTGAGCACCATTAGACTTTTCTTTTACATTTTCTATGTATGCTGCAAGTTGGCTGCCCCATGCAGTGTATACTCTCAGCTTATCCATAGAATTTGACAGATGCTGGGAATTGGCCTGGTGCTGGGGACGATGTAACTCCTGTGGCTGTCCAATGGCCAAAGAGGATACCTGATAATAACCCAGAAGTAGCAGCAACAGAGATGGCGGCGGGGCACAGAAAATGCATTGCACAGCCCTGGACAAGGGCATACTTGGAAGGTAAGTGCGCCATAATATGCAAATATGCTGTGCCACCCAGCAGTTTACTTATTTATTTATTACAGGTATTTACACTCACCGGCCACTTTATTAGCTACACCTTGCTAGTACCGGGTTGGACCCCTTTTGTCATCAGAACTGCTTTAATTCTTTGTGGCATTGATTCAACAAGGTGATGGAAACATTCCTTGGAGAGTTTGGCCCACACTGACATGATGGCATCACACAGTTGCTGCAGATTTTGTCGGCTGCACATCCATGATGCGAAGCTCCACCATCCTGAACCATTGATATAAGGCAGGATGGATCCATGCTTTCATGTTGTTTACATCAAAATCTGACCCGACCATCCGAATGTCGCAACAAAAATCGAGGCTCATCAGACCAGGCAACGTTTTTCCAATCTTCTATTGTCCAGTTTTGATGAGCCCTTGCAAACTGTAGCCTCCGTTTCCTGTTCTTAGCTGACAGGAGTGGCACCCGGTGTGATCTTCTGTGGCTGTAGCCCATCTGATTCAAGGTTGGCCGTGCTAGTCTGCCCATTCTCCTCTGACCTCTGACATCAACAAGGTATTCTAGCCCAGAGACCTGCCGCTCTCTGGATATTTTCTCTTTTTCGGACCATTCTTTGTAAACCCGAGAGATGGTTGTGTATGAAAATCCCAGCAGATCAGCAGTTGCTGAAATACTCAGACCAGCCCCTCTGCCACCTTGCCATGTTCAAAGGCACTTAAATCCCCTTTCCTCCCCATTCTGATGCTCGGTTTGAACTTCAGCAAGTCGTCTTCACCACGTCTACATGCCTAAATGTATTGAGTTACTGCCATGTGATTGGCTGATTAGGTATTTGTCTTAACGAGCAGTTGAAGCGGTGTACCTAATAAAGCGGCCAGCGAGTGTATATAGCACTCAGTTTACAGAGCGCTTTATATAGTACACATTAACGTCAGTCCCTGTCCTCAAGGAGCTTACAATCAAAGGTCCCTATTCTCACATGCATACAGGGCTGATTTAGATAGGAGTTAACCTTCCAGCATGTCTTTGAAGTGTGGTAGCAAACCGGAGTACTACCCGGAGGAAACCCACGCAAGCTCAGGGGGAACATGCAAACTCCTTGCAGATAGTGACCTAACCGTGATTTAAATCAGGAATCCCCAGTGCTGCAAAGCAGAAGTGCTAACCACTAAGCCACTGTGCTACTTTTGTGTTAAAATTGGATGGTGACCAATCAGAAATAAACTGGATAAGCAGGAACCAATGGGTTTCAGGTGCACAGGTTTACGTGATCGTGCATCCATCAAGAGACAGGCAGGGGCCTCCCTACTGAGTGCAATAAACAGGACGGGGTCCAGCAGCTGCTCTCAGTGGAGTGGTGTAGTTGCTGGAAAGGAAGTAAGCAACGAGCATGCTGGATATTGGGGTCCGGCTCTATTGGATTTGATCATTTTACATTTTGGATAAAAAGTCAGGAGGAGTCACAAAGTCTCTGAGAGTTTAGAGAAGCCAGGGACTGTTTCGGGTGGACTGACCCCAAACTGTGTGTGGTCTTCTTCATACACCAGAAGGGCATTTGTATTTACCTATATCACTGCCATATGAGGTCCGTGCTGTTTTTTTGTCCCCGTGATTCTTCCAGCTGCACTTTAATATCCGTGTTTATTGGCATCATACAGCTGACCATGAAATTCAGACCACGGTTATCTACTTCCTTTTCAGCGGAGCTGTAAAGTAAAAGTGACTTTCTATTGCTTCATTGCAGCTCATAGTTTGGAGCTGAGATAATGGACTGCGGTCAAGTTCATCTGCTGGGTGACCTTCGCCTCATTCTAATTTAATTTTCCTCCCTATCAAGGACAATGGCCTCCTCCCGTCTCCTCTGAATCAGATCATATGGAAGCAGTTACTTTAATTTGTGCAGCATCCTGACTCCTCATCTGATTTATCAATCTTTACAGCAGCTTGGATGCTGGTGAGAAATGATTCACATTTCTAAGAAGATTTCAGATTTGACTTTGTGAGTTGTTAGCATTCTCGGAGAGTTCACGCTGTTAGCTGTCTGGCATTCAGAACCATGTTGGCTCAATAAAAAAAAGTTTCTCATATTGGAAATGGAAAGCTTGGGATGGACTTTCCTTGCCGGATGAGCTTGGGGTAGAACAAATCAATGCGGACGAGTTGGAGTTCACCATGACTGCGTGTTTCATTGAAGGTGAATGCTCACGGATAATGGGTGATCTGTATCATCTGTTCCAGTTTTAGTGTACTGCAAAAAGATAGGAGCTCACTGGACTTTGGCAGGATCAACAGGGATTTCTTAGCTCTCCTCTCTGGGCTGTGACCGGGTGCCATTATTTTCGAATGGCACCATAGTCACAGCCGTGCGTCTAGTATTGCAAAAAACTTGTACCTTTTTTCTGCGATTGCTGCGTGGATGTCACCCCATTGAAATCAATGGGGCTGTGCGGAAATCGCTGCCTGCATTGAGCAGGACCGCGGATCCGGGATGCGCGATCCCGGATCTCGTAGGTCTGCACCGGGCCTCAAAATTACAGCTGCCTCCTAACTTTCGAGCTTTTCTCTAGTTTAGTCTTGGAGCTGGAAAAGTATCTGTACATGTACTTGTACCGAGTACGGTACTTGGTATCTAAACATCCCTACCTGAAATATCAGTCTTAGGTGCAGTGGCTTCTTTTTTTTTTAAATCAGATTTTTTTTATTGGGAAAAAAAGAAAAGAGATTTTTTTCCTTTTGGCAATAGGTGTAAAAAGAGAACATATAAAGGCATAAAAAACAGATGTAAGTAACAAAAACATCCACCGTATGCGCATATCAGTAAAACAATATCCGAGTGCTTCGCTCACCTCCCGATCTACTGAGCCGACCTGTGACAGTCTCATTGTCACAGGTCGGCTAGAACTATGAGGTGAGTGAAAAGCACTCACCTCATAGTTCTCCTTTAAGGTCAAATCACCTGAAAATTTACATCACATCTGTAAATCAAAGAGGAGCATAGAGACTTGGATCCAAAGTAGTCAGATTACATTTTAGGCTTACAAGGAATATGTCTAAGATGATAAAAATATGAGTAGATTCAAGATTACTTTTAATGTGAATGGTATTGTAGCCATCTGGACCAAAGTAAAGAGAATTTATCACCACCAATGCCTCTATATTGATAGGTAATGTGTTCAAATGTTACAATCTGATCTAACTCAGAGATCCAGTCAGATAATGAGGGAGGGGAGTTGGATATCCGCAGTGACTTATTTCAATCCCCCTGTACCTTTGTGGGTATTTGAAGTGAACCAACATGTAAACCACTAGGCTCAAAGTATACCACTAAAGGTCCATTAACATATTTAAAGAATGGGCTGGAGCAACCGAGTCATAATAATTAAAAAAGCAAAAAAACCCTCTTTATGCAGCTACCAAACCTCAATACCAGATTCAATAAACCTGCATCATTCTCTTATAGGAGGCAACTAATAGATGCTGTGGGAAAGTTGCACACAACATATGTAGGCAAAAGTATAAAAGACTTTATAAATACATTGAGCCATTACAAAGAAACACAACCTGCAACACTTTCATAAAAAAACAGATTTGCTCTCAATGTGTCATGACGCAGGCACAAAAAGACAATGCAACAATGCAAGTGAAAGTACCCAGAAAAAGTGTCTGAATGAAGCCACACAGGTGACCCTTCCGATAAATCAGCATCATAAAGCTGTTCAATGCATTCCTTCAATGATATGATATATGCTGAGTAATGGTCCAGGTGTACGGAGGACTCCACCTCCTATATAACTGCCTGTCATATGCACTTAGCGTACACAGTATCCTGCTCAGTATCTCTGATGAGCATCCAAACCATGAATACAGCCGGGAGGGCGCAGAACCTGTATATATACAGTATGTACTGTGTGTAAAGTAAGCTCAGCTTCATTAAGCTAAAACTGGCCATACACCATTAGAACTTCATTTGAACGTTCGCTTGTTGTTCATCAGAACATTCAGTCGTGCCGTCATTGAGTCAACTCATTTAGTTTCAAAGCTTTTAAAGGAGAACTATGAGATGAGTGATTTCCACTCACCTCATAGTTCTAGCCGACCTGTGACAATGAGACTGTCACAGGTCGGCTCAGTAGATCGGGAAGTGAGCGAACAGATACCAGAGTTCGCTCACCTCTCGATCCTGTCACGGCTCTCTGCCGTGACAGGGGAGGGGCTGGATTCCCCTCTCCCCGCTCCGATCCGCCAGGTCTGGCTGGCGGAACGGACGGGGGAGGGGGCGGGTACAGCTGGCTCTGCCTCTAGATAGGCAGAGCCAGCTGTCATTCACGCAGTGGGGCGGATCTCGACATCGATGCCGGGATCCGCTCTGGCTGCGGCGTCTCAGTATATAGTGAGCTGTAGCTCGCAGTATACTGAGCTCAGGGTAACGGGAGGATGCTAGTTTGTATCCTCCCGTTACCCTAAAGAGAACTATGGGGAAAAGCCCTGACCCCATAGTTCTCCTTTAACATTTCAATGAGACCGGCTACTTGAATGGAATCCCGAATGTATTAAAAGGGCTTCTTTGTGTCTAGTACATGAGCATTACAATATGTAAACTTTTCCCCAGAACCAAAATCACATTCACCAATAGAATTTTGTTTCTTTAGATTTTGTTTGAATGTTTGTTCAAAATCATTCCTCAGAACATACAATCTGGCCATCACTGAGTCAACTAATTAGTTTTAGAAGTTATTAAAGATGAACTCCACCTATGCTGAGAAAAAAAATCAACCCCCTGTAGGTTATCTGTGTATATTATAGGGATGCACCGATATCAATACTAGTATCGGTATCGGTGCCGATAATGAGTATTTGGGCGAGATTTTCTCTGACCAGCAGTGCTGCGAGGGAACACGGTGTCGGTTTTCCAGCCAATCAGGAATCTGGGTGGCAGGTAATAGACATGTGTGATTTGTTTAGTTCTGAATCAAAAGTCGGACGAATTTTCCGAAATTCAGACACATCCGAATTTCCGAATCTCAATGCATCCGAATGTGTCTGAATACAAATTTCAGTTTACGAATTTTGGATCCCGTCCCTATTTTGTTCAAACACGAAACTGAATCAGACATGTGACTTTTCTTGCCAATCAAATGTTTTTTTTTCAGTTTAATAGATCCGAATCGGTCTGAACACGAATTTTTGTTAAGGCAACATGGGAGCCATATACAGTATATACATATAATACTAAAGCTGAGGCTCCTAGACCCGAATGCCATTCGGGTCTGGGAGATTCAGCTTTAGTATTAATATCCGTATATGGTTTTCTGTGGTATTCGCAACGAATATTCATAAACTCATCCAAAACTAACGAAAATTAGGATTTTGTCCACCGGGCAGACTTTCCGTGTTGTAATGAGGAAAGGTGTAGTGTCTGCACCCCTTTACTAATAATGATTAACCCTTAGAGAGTATCTCACCATTGCTACCAAAAATAACTCCTATTACAAGGGATGACTACAATTATACTTGTATCTTATTGCAGACGTCTGTCAACCAGCCAATCACAGAAGCAGGGAATGACATTCTGAGGGGGTGTTCTGTACACCAAACTTTGACAGTTTTAGAAAAGTACATCGGCTACAGTTTTAAATGGTAATGTAATTTATCATAAACATTAAATTGCAAAATGGCTTGTGTAGAAATTATATACAGTATGCCAGGGGTAGTCAAACTGTTAGGTCCGCGGTGTGGGCCCGAGATGATGATACACAAACATTGGCCCTCCAGCTGAGGTGAAACTACAAATAATGTCATGCATCTGCCTCTGTGCCATGCCTATGGCTGTCAGAGTCTTGCAATGCCTAAATTAGATTTGTAGTTGAATCCCAGCTGGGGGGGGCGGAGTTTTCCTACCCCCTGATAGATGCTATTATTATTTTTTTATGATATCTTTTAATTTTCATTTTTTTAAAGTAGAGTTTCCCTTGAAAATGTCATCCAGGCCGGCTTCTTGAATGATATCCCTGACATATTAGGCCTCATTCACAGTGGACAAACAGGTCTGTGCTGCGTGCACGTCCATAAACAGCCGATGCGGGAAGGGACAGGTGCTGCATGTGATTGCATGCAGCAGCCTGTTCTTTCCTATGGGCGGACGCGGCTGTACGATGTCATCCGTGCGGCTACGGGTGTCCGCACTGGAACGCACACAGGATGGATCCTGTTTGCATCCAAGTGTGTACACCCGTACCGGCACGGATGTGCAGTTTGGGTGTCCGTATGACACCATACTGCTGCGTCTTCCCATAGGGAAGAACAGGCTGCTGCACGCAATCACACGCAACACCTGTCACTCCCAGGATCGGCTGTTTACGGGCGTGTACGCCCAGTGTGAATGAGGCCTTGGAGAGGATTTGTGTCTAGCACATGCTCGTTAAGGTGCCCATACACTGCACGATTCTCGTACGGGAATCGTGCAGTGTATGGAAGGCGTGCGACCGTTTCTACTGTACGGTCGCACGTCTTCCGTCGAACCAGCATGCTAGAAAACCCGCCGGGAATCGTACGATTCTCGGCGAGTTAGTGGCCTGCTGGTTCGACAACTGCTGAACGGGCCAGTGTGCGCACGCGCACACTGCCCGTTTGCAGTCATTGTAAGCCCGCCCCTCATTACAGTCATCGTAAGCCTGCCCCTCAGGGGGGCGGGCTTGCGATGATCGAGAGTACGATCTGCGTGTCCAAGATGGGCAGATCGTAAGTTTTTTTAATCACTTTACAACCATCACAAGACTAAGGTCTTGCAATGGTTGTACAGTGTATGGCCACCTTTACAATATGTACGATTTTCCCCAATGGTTAGAATTTAGTTCAGATAAAAAAAAAGAGAAACATTTTCCACCTTGATCCTTAAATGTTCCTCATCACTACTGCTGAAAATGAATGTCAGTCAGACCCAACTAAACATTAGAAAATGGAATGAATGTTCTGAAAATTAAAACATTTGAATGAAATGTTACTGCTGTTTGGCCGGCTGATGTGAACTTTCTACATCTTCAGAAACTCAACCCCTTTGGCTGCAGTCTCTTCCGCTCCCCGGCGTTTGGATCTGCCCAGCATACCTTGCTCGGGTGAATGATTATGAATTCCAAAGCACGAAATTCAAGAATATTGAAAACTATATTTCATCTTTTAGCACCTTCTCAGCCAAGCCTCGGGAAGAGAAAGCAGCTGGAATATTTTTTCCCTCTATCTCGAATTCTTACAGCATAATCTGTCTCTTCCCCATAAATTTGGAGTTGGGTCTTTAACCACTTCTGGAGCGCCATTGGTCCAAGCTGTCCAATCAAAACAAGAATACGGTAGTGCACGTCATTGCTCCAATGACAAGCTTTAAGCTTAATTGGCTCCTGTCTATATTGGCCCTGTATGCATGTGAGATAGGGACCTTAGATTGTAAGCTCCTCAAGGGCAGGAATTGATGTGACTGTGTGGTATGTAAAGTGCTGACTAAAATTGTTGGCGCTATATAAATATCTGTAATAAATAAAAAATACATCTTGGCGGACTACATTCGACATAATGACTGACTACATTCGACATAATGACAGGGCCACTTTAACTGAAGAGGAAAGCACAGGCCATAGACTTCAAGGAAATGTGCATCTATCGGCATCCCCGGCATCGGGCAGGAAAACGTATATGTGCACTGTGCGTTGGCTACAGTTGATTACAATTTCCCCTTGTGTCTAATCTGCTAGAAAGTTTTGCAAGCCTATGCTGTCCATGACGGGGGACAGAGGAAGTCCATTATCCTAGGGCCGAACAAAAATAGCATATTCTAAAAAAAAGAAGCAGTTCAACAAACAGGGAAAACTTCCATTAGAAAAGTAGAAACATTCTGAGCGCCTGTTCATTTTTTCCATGACTCAGCTCTGTCTTCTGCTTGTTTTTCAGATGTCCTAATAGTGATTTATCTCCTGGCAGGGGACGGCCTAGCTGAATAGACAGGGAAAGCAATTTCTGTTTATGACGCTTTAATGCTGTAAACAGCGAGCGGTCCCGAGTCCTGAGCATCTGGAATCCATAATCGTAAAATGTATTTTGTTGGAGGAATTCCTGATGGGTGTACAAGGTAACTGTTCCAAACAAACAATACACATGACATTTTTTTGGGTAGAAGATAAAGTTTAGGTTCTGAAATATTTGTCTTATACAAAGCGGAACTCTGAACAAACTTTCTTTATTGTTGGATACAATAGGGGAGGGATAGTAACATAGTAGGTAGACTTGTGCGCCGTCAAAAAATTTGTTCCGTTTCGTTTAGTTCCGTTTCGTAATATCCATTATTTCGTATTTCGTAATTCGTACCCGAAACTCCTTTTGTTTTGATGCATTTGAAATGTATTTAAGTCATTTCAACTGAAAGCTCCTCCAGACTTTCACCCCGTTGCAGAACTCAAGCCCTTGGCTATTCAGAAATCCAGCCCTGATTGTAGCTCCTACACAGGGCTGGATTTACTCTCTCTGCTGCCCCAAGGCCAGGTTCCTCAATGCGCCCCCCCCCCATAGAGAATTGCAGACCTGCAGGCTGCACGCAAGTGATCTCGGCGACATTGCTGAGATCACTTGTACAAAACAAACGGCAGGTTCCCCGCTGTACATTTAGCTCTGCTACATGTACAACTACCCACCCAGCACCCGGAACTGCATGTCCCAGGGATCGGGAGATAGGAATTCCACACCCTGCTGCCCCTCTACTCCCTGCTGCCCCGAGGCCGGGCCTTGGTTGGCCTTGTGAGAAATCCGGCCCTGCTCCTACAACCATTGCCACTTTACAGAAGTAACGAGACCCCCAGACAGACTTAGACTGGGGCCGTCTTCAGAGCATTAAGTCCCGGGAGGGTTCCCGCACCAAATGCCAAATTACATAAGAAATTATTGAAACTTTTAATTTTCCTGGAAGAATCACAGCAAGAATGATTAAAGAACTGTCTCTTCCACTCCTGACAGTTTGTTTCTTGGAATCTGAACTTTAGGAACACATGAATTATATTTTAATTACACTAGGAGTTATTAATGGGTAACACATTGAAAAGTTACAACAGGGCAACAGAACATCAATCTTTTCGAGGGAATAATAGGAATGTTTTTTATATATATTATTCAATTATTCAATCAAGCGTTTCGTAAGAACAATAAATAATAAACTTCCAGACTAGTTTTGCTTGGATCTATGGGAGATGAAGAGAGGTTGTTGTCCTGGCACCCAAGGTGATTACTCCAGGTCTTCCACTTAAGGCTCCGAGTATTTGCAGTAGTTATTACTAGGGATGCACGGATACCGATACTAGTATCGGTGCCGATGCCGAGTTATTGGGCAAGTACTCGCCCAAATGCTCCGATGCCTAGCGCGATACTTCTGGTATCAGGAAGTCGGGCAGTTGATTGGCCAGAAAGCCAGCTCAATGCTTTCTCGTCACCTGGTGACAAGAAGCAAGGGGACGGCTTCACTACTAATTGGGAAGCCAGTGTCAAGTCATTACACGCCGACTGGCTTACTTAATGGGGCTTCTTGTATCGGTATTCGATATCGGCGAGTACCGGAAAAAAAATATCAGTACCCGTACTCGATACCCAAATACCGGTAACAGTGCATCCCTAATTATTACCTCATCCGAAGTATGATGGCCCCAGGTCTCCTTTGCAGTAATTATTGACATCATCCAAAGTATGACCAACTTAAATTTTTTTGGGTCCTTGGCTAAATACACAGTACAGCCTTAATGAAATGTAAGGTATTTACAGGCCTCACTTCCATCACAATTTATCTGATATTTCCCTTTCAAAATAGAAAAAGAGATTGAGGACACAGAGTCCTAAATCTCTTTTTCTGCAGCCACTGTTATGAATGAACAGGAATCCTCTATACTTAATGTTCCTGTCCATTCATAAACTGGATATTGTATGAGTTACTAAGTCCACAATCATGAATGAACAGGAAGTGATGTAGAGCACTCCCTGTTCATTCATAACTGGGGACACAGCATACCGTGTCCTCAGTTATTTACAAACACTCCCCAATCACTTCTGATCACTGAGTGCTTGTAAGCCGCTCTCTATCCTGACTCGCCTGTCACAGGAGGCCAAGCAGGGTGGTGCGGGTAGAGAGCTCGGCCTCCTGTTACAGTTAACAGCTCTTTCTGCTCGGCATCCTGACAGCTTCTCCCCTCCCCACAGGGTGCCGGCAGCTGGATCCTCTGTGTCCCTTCGGATCCCCGCTGGATCAACGCAGGCAGGGGAGAGGAGCTGGGATCGGAGGGGACACAGCGTCCAGCGGGGAGGAGAGAAGCTAGGGATGTACTAAATTTTCGTCCATTATAATACTATCAACATTTTGCCCATAGTACCATTTTCGGGCAAACTTTTTCAGTGGACGAAATTTCGGTGCATCCCTAATATACACTGAGTGGCCAGATTATTATGACCACCCCATCAGTACTTCGTTGGGCCACGAGATGATTTCTTTGGGCCGCCTCTTGACTCCACGAAATGTTGAAAGGTGATGCGAGGAATCTGACACGGCACTGTTGCCCTTCTGTTGTCTTGTACCAGTCTTGCCCCTCCCCCGTTCTGCCCTAACATTGACTAGTCGCTGATGGCCACAATTCGCACGTGCAGACCCAGATTTTCGGCTGACAGTCCGGTCTTTAAACACTTTAACAACAGCTGCTCTTGAACATTAAACGAATTCTGCTGTTTTGCTGATACTCGCTCCATGGCTCCGAGCGCCAACAATCATCCCACGTTCAAAGGCTGTTACATCGCGCTGTTTCCCCGTATCTTCAGAAACAAATCACTTCTACTGTCGTGGTAAACAACCTGCTTCCCTATTTATAATGGTCTGGCCCTCTAGCAACTTCAGCGCAAAATTATAGCTAATTTGCCTACAAACGTCAGGTGGTCATAATAATCTGGCCACTCAGTGTATATATATATATATATGTAGATGCCAGTTTAGTAGTTGTGTCTGCTTTTTTTTTTCTTTTTAAGAGCCGCAGGAGGGATCCATTTGTGACTTTTTGGTTGTTGTTGCTCAAACTGGAATTGGGCTCTAAATACCCACACAATTCAAAACGAATAAACAATTTCCACACCTATTATAGATTTAGGTTAATGAATTAAATACTTTCACGAGAAAATTATCATGAGATAAACTAAGGAATGCATTAACAGTAACTCATGTGTCTTAGTGAATTGACCCTCTTGTCATACAGTGCTGCTTTCAGCTCTTCTCTTGTTTCGTCATAAAGAAGAATTATAGACTCCCCGCCGCTCTAATGCACCGCGTCTTGTGATACAGGACAGCTGTATTTAAACAAGTCCACCTTTCTTGTGGTTTAATGTCCCTCCATGCAGAGCACCTGGCACCCACATTGTGTTATCACATTGTTTCTGTAGCAGGAAGAAAATAAAAAGACACCGGGAAACTACGGAGGAGCCCTGGGGCCATCCTTAAAAAACATGAAACAAAATTCTGACTTTTAAAGTCAGAATTCAGTGTTTGAAAGTCAGAATTCTGAGTTTAAAAGTCAGAATTCTAGCAACCTCCCTTGACCCAAAGCTCAAGGGAGCTTATTATGACTGAGATTATTATGACTTGCGGTATACTGAGACCCGCGAAGCCAGCTGTACCCGCCCCCTCAGCCGTCCGTTCCGCCAGTCAGCGCTAAAGGAGCGGGGAGGGGGGAATCCCTGCAGGGAGCCGTGAGTGACAGTCACGGCTCTCTGCAGGGAGATGATCGAGAAGTGAGTGAGCGACGGTATGTGTTGTCTCACTTCCCGATCTATTGAGACAACTTGTGACAATGAAAATGTCACACGTCGAACTATGAGGATGAGTGGAAATTTTGAATTTTAAACACAGAATTCTGACTTTAAAAGTCAGAATTTAATTTCATATTTTTTTAGCATGGCCCCAGGGCTCTTCTGTAGGAAACAACAGAAGTGAAGCCCCTGAATTGAATATGGTTCTTCCAGCCATTCTACAGCAGAATGAATGATACGCACCTTACAAGGACTGAGGATTCTATTGTCTAAATACCTGAAATATGTCTTATAAATCCTGCTATTGATTTGTACACAATAAGTGCCGCATGATAAGCAATGTGTAACACTTCCAGGTATTTATGACCGCTCGCAGAGATGACACTGAAGGACAGAACCATCTTTGTTCAGGCATCATCTAGGATCAGCATATCCAGCTCAGGGATGACACAGATATGAAAATCCTGGTGTCTGAGATTTCTTCTCATCTCTGTGGGTTGGACTCGATGGACTTGTGTCTTTTGTCAACCTGATTAACTATGTTGCATATTAATATTTTGTATTCTCCTTTTGGGCCAGTAGGTGGAGCTTTGACCCATTTTTACCATTTTTAGACTGTTTGCTTCTTTGGTGTAAAGCATCTGTTGTTTACAGAACTCAGTAGCTCAAGTTGGTATTTGAACAATGAAGTAAAAGACTACCAGAGTTTTTGTTCAGACAAAGAAGTGCCTGAGGCCAGGAGTGTCTGCTGTGCAATGTCTTTTGATAACCCGCAGTACTCTGGGAATATTTTCTAAGTATTTATTTGCAAACCAAATTGATAAGGAGGGCGATTTATCAAAACTGGAGCAGACAAAATCTGAAGCAGCTGTGCATGTCAACCAATCAGCTCTCTCATTTTCAAATCTTAACTGAACAAACTGAACAGAGAAGCTGATTGGTTGCCCTGGGCAACTGCTCCAGATTTTGACTGCTCCAGTTTTGATAAATTCCCCCGTGTCTTTTGTTGGCGGTCTTCCTTGCTTCCGCTTTCTTCTAGATGGTGTCATCCAGCACATTGGGATTTTGGGTATGTCGTTATCAGGTAGGTTCAGGATCTGTCCAACCAGCCATAGCCTCCAATTGGTGCTTCTGCATACCATCGTGTTTCAAGATTTTCTCATTTTTGATACGGTCTCTTTATGTGATGCCCAGAATTTTCTGTAGGCGTCTTTGGTGAAATGAGTTCAGTTTTTGTGATAGGGCAGTGGGAATAGCAATTCTGGTGTATAGACACATTGCAGGGTCATGGCGAGTGCAGACATAGACCAGATTTGAGGAAAATTCCGCTGCTTTGACAATCCTGCACTGGACACCACCACCATATCAAGACATATGACTTTGACTTCTTCAGTGATCTGCTCTTCAAGCATCAGCACAAAAGTGGCAAATAATGATGAGCTGAACGTTTACACTTTATTGGTGATTAGATGTATTTATTTTATATGAGACATATGAAGCTCTGATCACATGACTGAAGACTAGCCCTACAAAAGCCATGATCAGTCAGCAGACACACTGCAATCTTGTTAGGCCTCATCGGATAAGCGGGCCCCCTCTGTCTTCTAAAAACCAGAAAGGAAATCAAATCCTTTGGTCAGCAAATGTGCTCAAGCTGCTTAATTTATTGCATTCCCAACTTCAAAGAAACTCCACAACAAGCTGTTTTGAGGCTTCAAAGGTTTCCCCGCAGCCTTTCCTCCCAAACATGCTGATAGAGACTCCTTAACCTTCATTCTTCACACAGGTCTTCATCCAGACCGTCCACCACCCATACAAACCAATGTGAGCCAGCAAAGGCCAGCAAAACTCTGGATCATTTAAAGAACTCTCAGTATAACTATTAAAATTGATGCTGCAGTAACTTTATACGTCTGGGTAACTAAATTCCTGATAAATTCCTCACAATATCCAGCAGCAGTATCTTGACTGCGCCTTGTTAATAAAAACTCACTCTTTACACAGCTTGCTTTAACCTTTGCACTGGAACGATTATTCCAGAAGTACCTTTTATCAGCAATGATTTATGAATGGTCATGTGACCAGAGCCGGATTTCCCACAATGCCAACCGAGGCCCGGCCTTGGGGCAGCAGGGGTGTGGAATTCCTATCTCCCGATGTGCTAGACGTTCAGTTCCGGGGGCCGGGCGGGTAGTTGTTTTCTAGATTTAGCCTTGCTTTGGGCAAGCAAAGCTAAATGTACAGCGGAGAAGACGCTGCTTGTTTTGTACAAGTGATCTCGGTGATGTTGCTGAGATAACTTGTTTGCAGCCTGCATACAGGTGGGCGCATTGAGGGACCTGCCATTGGGGCAGCAGAGAGAGTAAATCTGGCCTGCATGTGACCACTATCTGCCTTCCTTGATTTGAGCATTGAGCGTAGGGGGCAGAGCCCAGTACTGATGGTCTGCTTCAGGATTGCTCCAGGAACAAATGACAGCGAGGCTCCGTAAAAGAGATGCTGACAATCAAATGCTTTGATCCGCCGCAAAAGGCGGCTCTGCCTGTGATGTAGGCAATAGGGATCATCATGGGGCACAGTAGGCCATAGATGTAGCTTTTGTTTCATGGATCCGAAACATGGACAATGTGGTGGCAACTCTGCAGAGCCTGCATATCCTTTTCCACCGCAAAGCAGGCAGAGCAGACTGAGTCACTGGCAGGATCAACAGGTATTTTCAAACTGCAAACTCTGCTATTACATTTTATTGGGGTTCCTGTAGTGTGTTTTTTTCAATTTTATTTGAGTTTACTGAAACTTTAACAATTAATAATTTGTGTTTTTTTTTTTATATCTGCCTAGATTTCACCTTTAACATTTTCAGGGCCTTTAACTTTGCTTGCTTGCTGTTGTCCTTTATTGGTTCTCCAGTGAAGGGCAATATATGAAACATTGCAAAGAGGCAGCCAATGTCTCTAATTTGAAGAGGAACTCCAGGAATTGTAATAGCTAACCCTTGCAGTGGAGTTACCCTCGTACTGCAAGGGATTAGCCCTCGTTCACACCTGACCGTTTTGTAGCGCGTTCTACGCTCGACGAACGCTCTACAAAACGGTCAAAAATATAAATTGCATTGTAGGCAATGGTCTCGTTCCCACCTTGCCGTATTTCCGCCCGTCCCTAACGCCCTACAAAACGGCCCACGCCTGAAAAGGTCCAGCTACTACTTTGGGCCATTTTGTAGGGCGTTTTCCATTGGGATACAGCCAAGTAGCCTTTGGAATCGCGCGACGGTCGCGCGACTTTTTTACCGCGAATCGCGGTTAAAAAAACGCGTGACGGTCACGCGACAGACGCGCATATTACAATACGCCTAGGTGTGAACGAGGGCTAAGTGCTTGTTTTGGTCTAGGGGCTAAAAAAAAGATATACTCATCTGATCCTTGGTCCTGCCTGGCTGCAAGAAGGGTCCCCACAGTGTCTTCTTCCCTGGGATCCAGTGGTCTAAGGCCTAGCTCACACCAGCCCCAGTGTGTTCCAGCCCAATTAGTGCCAGAACGTACTGGATCGCATTTCGTCTGGCTCCCTTTGTTTTGGGGCGGGAGGGGGTGTGGTGGTGCATTGCAGTCAATGGCCCACAGCCACGCCTCCCGGCCCCAGTGTGATCGCCCGCATCGGACCGCGTGGCACATCAGTGCCTGCGTTCCAGCCAGAAAAAATGCTGCATGCACTATTTTTTTTCCGGACCAGATCGCAGACATTGATGTGTCACGCGTTCCGGTGCGGGCGGCGAGCGTGGATGCGGTGTCATTGACTTTAATGCACCGCCACCCCCCCCACCCCAAAACAAAGTAAGCCGGCCAGAATGCGATTCAGTGCGTTGCGGTACCAATCAGGCCGGAACGCAGTGGGGCTGGTGTGCACTAGCCTAAGGATCTGCAACGTTATCACATCTAATGCAGGTGCTAAGGACTGGTAAGCTGTAGTATATTCCATTTTTGTCTTGGGGTTTAGTTAACCTTGAACTGCTAAAGAGGTCCTTTCGAGCCCCTTAGTGGTTTACATGTGCAACCCATGAAAATTGCATAGTTCAAATTGTGAAAACGATGATAACTGGGAACATCCATAATACCATCTGTCAAAAAAATAGCAAACCCCTACTAGCTCCGGGTCCTGCACTTTAGGTTCTCTGAGTATGGAAGCGGGTTGGTAATGGGTTCAAAGGACCTCTGGGCTAACATGGACAAATGATTCCAGCTTTTAGTTAAAAAAAAGGGTCCTGTGTAAATGATAATGGTGTTATGTGGCTGTTATAGATATAAGAAAGGGCTTAGCGGAGTTCTATTTCAACACAGTGCTAGGATTCCTTAAGTGCTTTCAGGTCAGCAACACTGTTCTGGTAAATTTAAAAGTTTTGCAAGTAATTAAGTATAAGATGATGGGACTCCCACTGCATTCTTGTCCAGGGGCCAGCTTCATTGTAGACTTCAACTGATAGAAAGCACTCAGAGTCCAGGACTGTAAGGTATGCGTACAATGTGCGAAGTCTTCAGTGTTACAGATATAACATATTACTAGATTACATCTATTATTCCCCAAACATACTGACTCAGAAAAATAATTCTTCATAATCTACTTTACGTCACCCAAGTTCTATAATATATCTCTGTTTTCATGTTTCTCTGTTAGGGAACCAAGAAACCAGACAGACGCTTAAAAGGCAGGTTTAACAAATAAAAAGAGTTTATTGAAAACAACATTAATCATAAATGGCAAAAAACTATAGAGAAAGTCCAGATCGTCCTGAGTGCCAAGACCGAGGTCAGATGCCAAAGCGGGTAGTCAGCCGAACCAGGTCAGGGAACACTGAGCCAAGGATGAACGGGATCAATAGCCAGAGTCAGGAACCAGGAGATCAGTAGACAGAGCAAGGGTCCTACACAGAGAACAGGAACAACAGCAGAGCACTTGGTAGATCTGAACACACACAAGGGGGCGGAGACTGAATTGACCAGCTGATGGTTAAATAGTGAACTGGTATTTGCATCATCACACAGAGACAGGAGTTTGTCAGCAGTTTTGTGAGTAGTTGCAGAATGATGATGTTTACGGGTTTGGTCGGAAGAGGATGCCAAAGAAGAACAAACAGTGTCGGAGACCCTGCACACAAGCCATGCTGTAAGCAACTGGACAAGGAGCGGTAAGAAACCCTGACATTCTCTTACATTTTTTTAAGGAAACTTAAAGGGTATGTAAACCCGAAGGCTAAGATTACACAGACGGGGGAAGGGGAATGTAGAAACAGGTGCTCCATCAGCATTTTAACTGCCTCCTGACTGCCTACCTACAATGGGACATGGTGGCCGCTGGGGGTCAATGGGACTGCCCACCTAAAATGTGACATCAGGGTCACCAGGGTTAACTGAATTGCTTACCTACAATGTGACATGGTGGCCACTACACAGATAGCAAGAAATTGAGCTGCAAGTTTGAAAATGACTTGCTAAACTATTGCAGACTTGCCAAGCTTCACAATTTTGTTGCACAATTACATCAAGTCTGCATTGCAAGTCTCCAGATCAGCGAGCTTGCAGAGCTCTTGCTAAGACCCACAGGACTCTTGCTGTAGACTTGCCAAGCAAATTTGCTACAAATTCAAAAAGTGTCACCTAGAACTTGTGCTGCGAGTGTTCTGCAAGTCTACAACCTGCCAGGAATGTGTGCAGCAAGTTAACAAGAATTACAATTTCACCCCGCCACAAGTTTGTGGCAAGTTATCCTTGCTATCTGGGTAGGGTCAATGAGACCACTCCCCTACAATGTGATATGATGGCTTCTGGGGTCAATGGGACCACCCACCTACAATGTAACATGGTGGCGGCTAGGGTCAGTGGGGCCACCCACCTACAATGTTACATGATGGCGGCTAGGGTCAGTGGGGCCACCCACCTACAATGTGACATGGAGGCCGTTAGGATCAATGGGACCACCCACCTACAATTTGATATGATGGCTTCTGGGGTCAATGGGACCACCCGTAGGTGGGTGGTCCCATTGGTGGCGATATGGTGGTGGTCTAGGATCAATGGAACCACCCACCTACAATGTGACATGATGGCGGCTAGGGTCAGTGGGGCCACCCACCTACAATGTGACATGGTGGCATTCCTGTAAGCCAAACAGCCTTTACTGCGTTGCAAAGTGTGCAGGGTTTTGGTTAATAGGAGGGTAGAGCACAGGGTTCACTGCATCAGCGTGCCGCTGCTCCTCCTCTGTCCATTCACAGGCTGTGTGCGTGGCCTTGACCAAGTGGTATTCCATTAACTGCAGCAGAGAAAAGTGATCTAGCAGTCCTATGGAACACAGAGATGTCTGGATTAGAAAAACAGAATTACCTGGCAGGTATTACAGTAACATTTGTATTTTGACTGTGAATTTACAGTAGCTGTTTACCTATATGTCCACATTAAAGAAGAACTCTGGGAGTTTAAACAACTTACCCTTCCATTGGGGCTACCCCCACACTGCACGGGTTATATGATCATTTTGTCTAGGGGGCTCAAATAAAGCAGAAATACTCACCTGATCCACAGTCCTGCCAGGCTGCAAGCTCCCTGGAGCTTCTCTCCCCTTCCGCTGCAGTGGCATAAGGTCCCATGGGTCATCACCTCCTATACACAGTGTATTGGATGTGAGGACGCGGGACATACCATCACTGCAGTGGAGCAGGAGACAGTCGGAAGTGACTGGTCTAAGAGCAAGTTGGCTCTGAGGATTGGGTGACTATAACTTTTTTTATTTTAGCAGCTAGACTAAAATGAGCACTTATCTCTTGCAGTGCCAGGGTAGCCCCGCTGCAAGGGTTAAAGTACTATTAAAGTCTCCATTTTTTTTTTACATATATCTACTGCTAGCAAGCAGTAGATTTATGCCCCAACATTTAAAAAAAACAAAAAAGTTTTTATATGTAATAATTTACTTGTGTCCGCACCGCTCACTCCCGGCTGCAGAACCCAGCTTCCAGAATGGCCATGCAGGAGGATGAGGTGTGTGGGCGCATGCGCAGTTGATATCACCGGAGTGGAGAGGAGGAGTGACACAATGTAAGTGAATGCATGCAGCACAGGCTCCATGGGACACAGGAAGACATAGGAGTCTGCGCTGGATCAGAGAGCGGCACCAGCGCTGGAGGGACTGTTGGAAACGAGTGGAAGGGAGAAGATGTTCGCCTCAAGAGGCATCACATAAGGTAAGTACAGTGGCGTAACAATCGCCGTAGCAACCCAGGCGGCCACTAGGGCGCCCGGGTCACAGGGGGGCCCGGCCAGGATATCCCCCTGATGCCATTGCGGGGCGCCTGGGTTGCTATGGCATCTCAGGCTGCTGGCTGTCAGTGGCAGGTGTAAGGAGGAAAGTGTCGCTGTTAGATCACCGACAACCTGTCAGTGATCTGTGCAGCGGCACGTTCCTCCTCACAGCCGCTCCTGAGTCAGTGACAGCCAGCAGCTGTGGAGGAGGAAGAGTGGCCCCCCAGCGTCAGAAGCGGAGGAGGCGGGCCCGACGATGGAAGAGGAGGCGGCGCCTGGCGACGGAAGAGGAGGCGGGGCCCGGCAATGGAAGAGGAGGCGGGGCCTGCCAGTGACCGAGGAGGCGGACAGCACATCGGGGCTGACAGGTAAGAGGAGTGCAGCCCACCTAGGACCCTGCAGAGCCCACCATAGAGAGTCTATGGCGGGCTCTGCAGGGTCACTCTCAGGTGGGCTGTTTGGGATCTCAGGTGGGCCCTGCAAGGGCATAACTAGAAATCACAGGGCCCCATACAAAATTTTGCTATGGGGCACTGTGATTTATAGTTACGCCCCTGGGTAAGTACTTAAAGCAGCATGGGGGGGACGACACAAGCCTTTAATGTTACTTTAAGAACAGTTTTGCCCGGGGTTCTGTTGTAAAGGAGTAATACAGCTAACATGCATGTAAATATGGTAACTCTAGATTCCCATTACTACTTCCACTGATAATAAATGTCTGTCTGGATTCTGTACAACGGTATATCTCAGAATCTGCTTTACTAGCAATGATTACTTTTATTTGTTGTTCACACAAGTCAATCTATTTGATATTGTCTAGAAGAAAAAAATATGATTGTCTCGGAGAATACACCCACTCGGTCTGCTGGCTCCTGCAGATACAGCATGTGCTCAGCAGACTCTCCGACCTCTTATAGACACTACAAATAAATTGATAAAAGAAAGACTCTTAAAGAAAACAAATGGCCGTGCCACCTCCAGAGTTGTCTGATCCTCGAAGGAGCTCATAATAAACAGATACAGATGGATAAGTCAGGAGCGTGAGGTATTTGAAGGCTGACTGCAGCCAGTGTTTAAATACCTCCGCTGAGTCCATAGACAGAGTGATATCTGCATACAGCATCAGTTGTAATAATTGTCAGGGGTATTGATGGATTACATCTAAAGGCTCCTGTATGACAGTCTAAACAAGTACCAGATCCGGTTACTATATAAAGCACAAGCCACATATAGGGAATAAAAAACTTTTTTTTTACTCCCCCCATGACTGAGCCATATCCTCCTTCATTCGTGTCTCACATGCTCCCCCTCCCAGACACTGCAGCTCACAGTGGGAGGGCTTCAGCAACTGAGGCAGTGCTGTCAATCCAGAAAGCAGTGGGTAGGACTAGGTGTAGTCAGGTGCCGATTGACAAGCTGGAGGCTTTTGGATCCGCAGTGACAATGCTGATAGCCACTAGACATGTGTGATTCATTTAGTTCTGAATAGAAATTCATACGAATTTCTTTAAATTCGGACATTCGGAAGCATTCGAATTTCTGACTGACAGGAAAAACGAATATGCACTGGGCGGAGCATTAGCTAGCCTCCTATTGGGTATGTCAATTTTAAGCAGGCTTAGTTTGTTTCCACCCACTGCCAGACGTAAACATTGCATCGGGAAGTTTTTTAAATTGATGGCCGACGCTGAAATTACTTCATGGGACATTTTTAAAATCTATTTTAAATAGGGATGCACCGATACCGTTTTATGGAACAGAGGAGTTCCAGAATGTTCATCGTTCACCTCCCATCCTGTTCTTGGACAATCAACATTCACAGTCACACATGGTGATTAGGGATGCACCGATACCAATTTTTTGGTATCGAGTATTAGTACGGATATTTTTTTTTTTTTGTATTCGCCGATACCGAATACCGATACCGAAAGTCCCATTAGCGAAGCCACGCAGCGTGTAAAGACTCGCCACCTGGCTTCCCGACTAGCAGGGAAGCCGTCTCCATGCTTCTCGTCACTAGGTGACGAGAAGCATGGAGCCGGCTTTCTGGTCAACCAGGAAGCCGGGCAGCGAGTCATTACACGTGTAATGACTCGCTGCCCGGCTTCCTGATTGGCCGTGAAGCTGGCTCCGTGCTCCCTCATCACGTCAAGTATCGGGCTAGGTATCGGGTGCTTGAAAGGGGGTACCCAGATGCAGATGAGCCGCCCTACCCACAGACCCCCACAACCACCAGGTCAGGGTTTTTGGGAGCCCCTTGTCCCCATCGGCAAGCACTGGTAAGGGGGACCTCACGATTTTGTTTTCTTTTTTTGGCATTGGGGATCCCCTTAAAATTCCTACCAGACCTAAAGGATCTGGTATGAATTGCCGGGGACCGCACTCAGTATTTTTTGTTTGTGGTGTTTAGAAATGAAAAAGAAAACAAAGTAAACATGTAATGTCACTTTTCTGCAACAAATTTTAGTTTAATGATCTTTTAACTCATCTGAAATTAACGAAACTCAGATTCATCCGAATGCCGAAACGAATTGACTTTCAGACCCGAAAAACGAAATAACGAAAAGTCCGAAACAAAAAGAAAGGAAACTAAACTACATACATGTCTAATAGCCACACTCTCTGCTGATAGCCACACCTGCCTCCAGTACCTTCTCATCCCACTGTAGTACAAGCAGGCACAGCTTACATGAGGGTGGCAACTATGCTCTGAATTCAGAAGCAGTGCAGCATTGGCCACAGCTGATTGGGTGTGAGCAGAAGGCGCTTCCTTTCGTAGTAGGAGGAGCTCAGGTTCAGAGTGGGTTTGGTATGAACCTAAGTACATCCCTAATTCTTCTTTGAATCTTGGTGAGATTTGTGTATATTTCTTCCAGATATTTGCACTAATCCTGTAATAAAGACCGATCACTGCTGCTCTCTCTCCTTGTGCAGGGTGACTGGTCTTTTCTCTGCCCCCTCCTGTAGTTTTCTGCTGGCAGCCTGTAGTAGGTGGAGCCTCCTGGTTCCCTCCCACATGGTAATATCTGTGTTTTCAAAGGTATTTGGTGCACACAAAGTGGATTTATATCCTATGTAGCTAACAAGGAATACATTTAATTGAAAGCTTTGTGTCGGGCATTCAGCATCAAAATAGCCACATGCTCATTCAAACACAACAAAAAACACAAAAATGCAACAAGACACGCACTATTTTATAACACTGAAGTCACAATTCAGCCTGCTATGTCAGGGCTCCAAGAGTACAGAGATAGTTGACTACATCCACGCCATATGATGTTACACATAGTTTTTACCACTGGACTACACCCTTAGCTATTAGAGTGTGAATGAAGTTCATATAGCAACAAAGATTGACTGACTGAAGGGCTGCTGGAAAAATAGATTATAGAGGGAAAAAATGAGGAATTGGAATAAACAGTATTAAATAGTGGTACTTAAAATTTAGCTAATGCTAATAACCAAGAATCACTCTTTCCTATAACCCAGATTTATGGGTAGATTCATTTCTTCTATTATTTGTATTAATCTAAAGGAAATAAAAAAATGTCCCAAGGTCAGGACGATCACCCCCTCATTCTATATCCTTTTTCCCCTATGGCTGCCCTATCTCCTGATCTCTTCTTTTTTCTATTGGTTTTCTTCAAGTGATTCTTCTGGTCTTTTCATAGTTTACTAGTGTGATGGTACTGTATCTGCTTTTGATTTACCTGGTGGAACACTATGCCTGTGTATCAAGTACCTGGTGGAGGCCAAGATGACAAGAGGGCCTTCACTTACACCTCTGGTCCAGACGCACTGGAAAGGAAGTGTAGGGAGTGAGGCAAAGGGTGCCGGGAGTCCAGATCATGGGAAATCACTGGGCCAGACAATGGAACACAGCAGACTAGAAGTGTAGTCAAGACAAGCAGAGGTTGATGGCCATAATAGCAGGCAAAGTTGTAGTTAGGAGGCAAGCCGAGGTCACACCAGAAGATCAGCAGAGAAAGGCTGTGATCAGGAACTAGCCAAGGGCACACCAGAAGATCAGCAGAGAAAGCCATAATCACGAACTAGCCAAGGGCACACCAGAAGATCAGCAGAGAAAGTCATGATCACGAACTAGCCAAGTGCACACCAGAAGATCAGCAGAGAAAGCCATGTTCACAAACTAGCCAAGGGCACACCAGAAGAACAGCAGAGAAAGCCATCATCACAAACTAGCCAAGGGCACACCAGAAGAACAGCAGAGAAAGCCATCATGACAAACTAGCCAAGGGCACACCAGAAGATCAGCAGAGAAAGCCATGATCACAAACTAGCCAAGGGCACACCAGAAGATCAGCAGAGAAAGCCATAATCACGAACTAGCCAAGGGCACACCAGAAGATCAGCAGAGAAAGCCATGATCACGAACTAGCCAAGGGCACACCAGAAGATCAGCAGAGAAAGTCATGATCACGAAATAGCCCAGGGGCACACCAAAAGGTCAGCAGAGAAAAGCTGTGGTCAAACTAGCCAAGGGCACACCAGAAGAACAGCAGAGAAAGCCATCATCACAAACTAGCCAAGGGCACACCAGAAGAACAGCAGAGAAAGCCATCATGACAAACTAGCCAAGGGCACACCAGAAGATCAGCAGAGAAAGCCATGATCACAAACTAGCCAAGGGCACACCAGAAGATCAGCAGAGAAAGCCATAATCACGAACTAGCCAAGGGCACACCAGAAGATCAGCAGAGAAAGCCATGATCACGAACTAGCCAAGGGCACACCAGAAGAACAGCAGAGCAAGCCATCATCACAAACTAGCCAAGGGCACACCAGAAGAACAGCAGAGAAAGCCATCATGACAAACTAGCCAAGGGCACACCAGAAGATCAGCAGAGAAAGCCATGATCACAAACTAGCCAAGGGCACACCAGAAGATCAGCAGAGAAAGCCATAATCACGAACTAGCCAAGGGCACACCAGAAGATCAGCAGAGAAAGCCATGATCACGAACTAGCCAAGGGCACACCAGAAGAACAGCAGAGAAAGGCTGTGATCAGGAAGTAGCCAGGGGCACACCAAAAGGTCAGCAGAGAAAAGCCATGGTCAAGAACTAGCTGAGATCACACCAGAAAATAAGCAGAGAGAAGAGAACCTGAGGTCAAGAACTAGCTGAGGTTACACCAGAAAAACAGAAGAGAAAGGCTGTGGTCAGGAACTTAAGCTGAGGTCACACCAAGAAATCAGCAGAAAAAGGCTGTTGGCAGGAACTAGCCGAGGTCACACCAGAAAATCAGCAGAGAAAGGCTGTGGTCAGGAACTAGCCGAGGTCACACCAGGAAATCAGCAGAGAAAAGCTGAGGTCAGGAACTTTAGCCGAGGTCAATAATGAGGAAGCAGAGCAGATAGAAATTCAAGAGAAAGCAACAGGAAGATAAACAGTAGCAACCAGGAACAAATCACAGGGTACTAGCTGAAGACATCAAGCAACTTCCTAGCTCCATCCACACTGTTCTTTAAATATGTAGTCTGGTGGCAAGCCTGGAATTAGGCCTGCAGGTGTGTGCGTGCATCCATGCATTTCTGGGCCCCTGCACGCCCACGTATTCGAGCAACTTGCCCTTGTGAATTAGCATCCTTGTATATAAGTCTCAGCACAGGTAACCAGCTAAAGATGACCCTGCTCCTAGTGATGACATCTTCAGGTAATGTCCTGACGCAGTGCAATAGACCCCACATTTCTATCCTAAGATCTTACCTGTCATATTGTACCTACCTTGTACCTGGCTCACACTGCCATGTCTCTCTACTAAAACCATTTCTCTTGTTAAATTGTTATAAACTGGAAATAAACAAACTTTAAAAAATCAATGAAATAAAAAAGAGTTAAAGGGAATGTCTTGTGCTTTCGTATATATGCAATACGGCCAAAAGTTGGTGGACAATCACATCTATATGAGCTTTTTGGACATCATATTCCTAAATAATGGCCATAAATTTAGAGTTCACCCCTTTTTCAATAATAAAGTCTCCACTCTTCTGGGAAGACTTTCCACAGGATTTTTTGAATGTGTCTATGGAAATTTGTTCCTTTTCAGTCAAAAAAGCATTTGTGAGGTCAGGTACTGATGTTGGATGAGAAGACCTGTCTGGTAGTCATTCCAATTTATCCCAAAGGTGCTCAGTAGGGTTGAGGTCAGAACTCTGTGTTGATCACTCATGCTCCTCTATTCCAAACTCATCAAACAATGTCTTTATGGAGCTGGCTTTGTACACAGGGCACAGTCATGGTGGAAAAGAAAAGGGCCTTCACAAAATTGTTATGACAAGGCTTAAAGTGCACAATTGTCTAAAATGAATTTTGTATGGTGTAACATTAACAGTTTCCTGCCAGCTCCATGCCAGCACATGGATTGTGTGCTGACATGGAGCTGACAGGAAAGGAAAATTGCGGTAAGTATGAAGTTCAATTTTCCGGTTATCCTTCATTGGAAACACCTGAATGCAATAATCTAAAGGGGTGTTCATAGACTTTTAGCATTATATATTTATTATTTTTTTATTTTCAGGACATAAAATATTAAGCCAGCAGGTGGAGTTATAATACACTTTTTATGTTTGCCTGTGTATTTGTTGCTGATGTAATATAAAAAGCCTATTCTCAGTGGAGACCCTTATCCCCTTCCTGCCTGTTGAGAGGGAGCCTCGTGAAGTTTAAATTGGAGAGAGAGTCTGAAGGCAAACAGCCTCTGTGTACTCAGAGGCTGTTTGAAAACCCATAGTGCTCTGAGACACCCATGGATGCGCCCTATATTAAATGTCCATTATAAATTAAATAAAGACACAGATTCATCGAGTAGTCTGCAAGTATTTATTGAATTCCAAATTGACCTAAAATCCAAAAATAAAGTATGGATTAATGTGGCTTCTATTAGAAGCTACAGTATATTTTGAAGGAGTTATACCCAGGACTGAAAAAAGAAAACCAAAAAAACGGCATGGCTGCTCTGCTGCACAAAGTTTTCAGTGTGCCTGCTGCCCCCTTTACAGTCAGAGCGTCCCAGGTTGCTCAGAGCCTGGTGGGGAGATATGTAATGGCCATACGTAATGACATTTCTGATTGCCAGTAGCTGAACGGGACACTCTGGTCAGTGTCTTGCCCAACTCCTGGCATCCATTGACATCACTGGATGGGGAGATAATGCAGAGGCCATAACACCACCTCCCTCCAGCCCCCACCACAGGGGTAAAAAATGCTAGGCATGCCCCTGGTTTCACACATGCTTTTGAGTAGTTCTGCGTTCATATGGAAAGCAGAATTATACACAAAACCCATCTACATGAACGCCAAAGGCTAGCAAGCCGACTGAGATACAGTGGGGTTTACACAAGACAGCCAGCCTGGGAGGACAGGAAATATAAATCCACCACTGCCTGCCTATATATCTTGTGTGTTTTTGGGAGTATAGTTCAACTGGAGATTAATTTAAAAAAAAATGGTTATTCAAAAATAAAAGGCAGTACAAGAGAGAAGAAAATCCCAGCAGACTGGTGGCAGATTGGGATATGATATTCACCAGAGATAAATGGGCCCAATGATTCAGATGTCATTCTCAGAGGATCGCTCCTCTCTACACCCATAATCCAGGTTCAGAGACTTTCACTCAGAACCAGGATGACTTGGGAGAGTCAGCGATTGAGTCATGTTCAGCTTAGTCACTTTAAAAGCTAATTATAAAATGTGAAAAATGAAGTTTATTCATAGAGTGATGGTTTATATAAACCTGTGATTTTCTAAGATGGTTTTATCTATTCCAGCCCTGAGATGATGATGTTAGGAAATATCTACTGAGGAAAATGACTCAGAGAATTCGTAAACTCTCATCCATTACGTCTTAGCTGCTCCATCGCTAGCTAGCACGTATTCTGCTCATCCTACCCAGAGCTATGCTCCAGGGAACAGTGCGTGCCGTCATCCAACACACTTCCTTTAGTCTGGCTGTCTGTGTCTCATGGTCCCTAAGCAATACTAGTCATCATCTACCTTAGAGTTTCTCAACCCTTTTTTATTGGGTAATGAGGAGGAATGACTACGATCCACTCCTATGAGTTATAGGCCAATTACGTGCAATGTTAAAATTGCCATTTTGGGTGGATGCTGGTGGATAAAATCACCTCCTACCATCTTACGCTATATGGTCGAATTATGTGTACACCCCTCCAAATGACAGAATTCAGGTGTTTCAAGTAAAGACTGCAGTTAAAGCTATAGGAAACAAAGGCATTTTAGACAATTTTAACCTTGTCATAACAGTTTGGGGAAGGTCATTTTCTATTCCAACATGGCTGTGCCCCCATGCACAAAGTCAGCTCCATAAAGACATGGAGTGATGGGTTTGGTGTGGAGGACCTTAAGTGGTCTGTACATAGCCTTTGAGATGAATTAGAAAACTGATTGCATACCGTGTCACCTAATCCATCACTACTACTTGACCTCACAAATGTTCTTTTGGATGAATGGGCACACAATTTTATACAGACACTTCCAGAGAAGAGTAGAGGTTGTTATAGCTGTAAAGGGGGGGGGGGGAGGGGGGGTGGGATGTTCACCAAAGTCTATATAGGTGTGAAGGTCAGGTGTCCCCACACTTTGTCCCTTAAGTAGATATGAGGACTTAATCACCCTACAAGCATTAATCTTAGGGTACAGGCTGCCTGCATATAATGTTGTTGGCACTTGGTGACACATTTTCATGTACACTACAATATTCTGGACTGCTGTTTTGCCCACCAGTACCATCTGGATGCCCCTCATGGCTTGTGCTGTTTCATTGCTTGTGACATGTAGTACTGTGTATCTACCAGTGCATGCCTGATAATGGATATTGTATGCTTAGTCTTGTCCTGGTGACCACTGTCATCAGGACAGAAAGTGAGGGGAGATTAAGAATGTTACAGTTATCACCGGAACAGTGGAAATCTGCCAATGGGCATGCATGTTCCATTGAAAACTGCCTAAGAGTTCCATGTTCCATCCAGGTTGGTGATGGTAGGAGCCCAGACGCGGGGGACTTGCCAGTATGGTTGGTAACTCTACTCAAGTAGACTAGGATAACGCAGTGTGTACTGGTAGCCAGTACAGGGGCAGTCCAAGAGCATGGTAGCAAGATCACAATCCAGAATTGTAGTTGTTCAACATTGCAAGGGTCGGGGCAAAGCAAAGTATCGGGGTCACGAACAGGCCAGGGGTCGGTAAAAGGAATCAGAAACAGGTGTAACACCAGGCACTCTAAGAACAAGCTTAACAATTACCAAGCACAGAATGACTCACCCTTCCTGCTTATATACCTGTTGGTAATGAGATAATGCCATTTTCAGAGGCGGACCACTTCTTTGGAGGGGCGTGCACTGTCTCTTTAAGAGGCGGTCCAGTGTTCGTGCGTGCCTCTTCCTGCACAGCTCTGGATGATGGGACAAGCGGACACCACACACAGCAGCCGTCGGGCTCGGCGCTGCAGGGAGCAGCACGCGCCAGTCTCCGGGTGCTCAAGGAGACCACCCGATGGCATGACATCCTGCGAGAGGTAACAAGTCCTCACAGTGACCCAAGATTCGCTGGCAGAGATCACATGACCAATGCTTATACACTATTGATTACACTAACAATTTTTTCTTCCTGCAATATATATATATTTTTCTGACCTTTGCCGTTATTTTTGACAACCGGCCCACTTTATGAGGCAGGACTGTAGGAATGGACATGGAAAGCTGTCCTTGCACTAACTTCTTCTTGACCTCAAGCTCCATAGCGGCTGCCTGGTCATTTCTCCTCAATTATAACCCAGATTATTGTTTGAACTGCAGCATTTTACGCTTTTAATGTACCTTGTCACCGCTGACATACTCCAGACATGGAAATGTACGTCTGACTTAATAAAACCAATGGCTTTTAAGGAAAAATTGAATTATTATTTTGCCTTTGAAGTTACCAACATCTGGTTTTATGTAGAATAATGTTTACTCTGAATATGGGGAGAATCACTGATGTAGAACATTGTACAGCAGACGTTCTTGTGTAATCTGTCTTTTATTTTTAACCTAAAAAAAATGTGGCCTTTCAAATGTTAAAAAATATTTTTCTTTTAAGTCGGTCCTCTTTTTTTTTATTTTTTTTGCAAAATGTAACTTTACATTTGTCAGAACAGAACGAATCAAATACCTTCTTGTGTTCTTGCAGAAATTGTAGGGTACATTTTTTAACTGTAAAGTGTTGTCACAGCGCTAGAGGTTTAGAATAAATAA
>NW_017306919.1:898062-951146 GCF_000935625.1 Nanorana parkeri | reverse complement strand
AGGGATATATTTAGCTATCACAACGATCGGAGTCAGAATACTGTGATATTAAATTCCAGATGCAAGTTTATTTCCATGTAAAAATCAAATGAAAGAAATGAAAGATTGTACCAAGGATCTAAAGCCTGGTCTCTTTTATCAAGGATGACTTGATGGTAGAGATGGGTGGAGGTGCATGTCCAGCTGCTGGGTGGAGGAGAGCTATCAGCTTCCTGAGGGCACAATACCTGATTATCTTCTTTACTACAGACCCCCATGTTAAGGCACCTAATGTCTATGTAGTTTCTGTGTTTCTTACTGAATTGCAGATTCACATTGCGAATGGCCATTAACGGTCTTTTGTCTGATTTTTCCATTGGAATAAACTTGTATCTAGGGATGCACAGATACCAAGCACAAGTACAGATACTTTTCCAGCTACTAGACTAGAGAAAAACTAAAAGTTAGGAGGCAGCTGTCATTTTTAAGGAGCATTGGCTATGGGGCTCCTGGGATATGTGCATCCCCGTTTTAATGTATGATTTGTTATATATATTTACTATATTACCAAAAGTATTGGAATGCCTGCCTTTACACGCACATGAACTTTAATGGCATCCCAGTCTTAGTCCGTAGGGTTCAATATTGAGTTGGCCCACTCTTTGCCGTTATAACAGCTTCAACTCTTCTGGGAAGGCTGTCCACAAGGTTTAGGAGTGTGTCTATGGGAATGTTTGACCATTCTTCCAGAAGCGCAGTTGTGAGGTCAGGTACTGATGTTGGATGAGAAAGCCTGGCTCGCAGTCTCCGCTCTAATTCATCCCAAAGGTGTTCTATTGCGTTGAGGTCAGGACTGCAGGCCAGTCAAGTTCCTCTACCCCAAATTCACTTATCCATGTCTTTTTTTTTTAGCATGTCAAATTTTTATTGAAATCAATAAACAAAACAAAAAACAAGACATAGCACAGCGATCAAACATAGAAATGTCATACAGACCATGTATCAGTGCGCAGACTGAAATTCGGACATGTCAAGCACAGTACAGCCATACATTGAAACTGTTTAACTAGATTCTTGCAGTGTGAAACTCTCCGCTGACACGTTGCGCTTCAGATATATGCTATCCAAACATCGAGTAGCAGACCCCATATATGCATGTCTTTATGGACCTTGCTTTGTGCACTGGGGTGCAGTCATGTTGGAACAGGTAGGGGCCATTCCTAAACTGTTCCCACAAAGTTGGGAGCATGAAATTGTCCAAAATGTCTTGGTATGCTGATACCTTAAGAGTTCCCTTCACTGGAACTAAGGGGCCAAGCCCAACCCCTGAAAAACAACCCACACCATAATCCCCCCTCCACCAAACTTAACACTTGGCACAATGCAGTCAGGCAAGTACTGTTCTCCTGGCAAACGCCAAACTCAGACACGTCCATTGGATTGCCAGACAGAGAAGCGTGATTTGTCACTCCAGAGAACACGTCTCCACTTCTCTAGAGTCCAGTGGTGGCGTGCTTTACACCTCAGCATCCTACGCTTTGCATTGCACTTGGTGATGTAAGGCTTGGGTGCAGCTGCTCAGCCATGGGAACCCATTCAATTAAGCTCTCTATGCACTGTTGTTGTGCCAGTCTGAAGGCCACATGAAGTTTGGAGGTCTGTAGCTATTGACTCTGCAGACCGTTGGCGACTTCTGTGCACTGTACGCTTCAGCATGCGCTGACCCCATTCTGTCATTTTACGTAACCTACCACTATGTGGCTGAGTTGCTGTTGTTCCCAGTTGCTTCCACTTTGTTATAATATCACTAACAGTTGACCGTGGAATATTTAGTAGCAAGGAAATATCACAGAACACCTGAATCCAATGATTGTGAGGGGTGTCCCAATACTTTTGGCAATATAGTATCCTCACAGACACCAGTTACTGATACATTTTTGTTTATTGTCATGTAAAACAATACAGACTTATGATTTTAGGACAGTGGTGGAGTGCCAGGAAATACCAAGTATTGGCACTGGTATCTGTGCATCCCTATTTGTACCTGAACTTTAATATCACTGTGTAGCACGTCAATTCCAGATTTATTCATCTCTATCACATCTCTGTCACTTGACCATGGAAATCCTTTGGTGCTTTGGTGTGTAGAAGTCTCCGCCTGATATTTAGACACCTTATACTAACACCACCTCCATTCTATTGGATGGTAACAAGAGAATTTCAGGGTTCCAGTACCCACTGGACTCTGCCCAACTTCTTTAATAGGACAATATTCTAATGTGAAATTCCAACCTGGCTAGCAACACATACTTACTAACACCAAAGAATATTCACTGTGTGTGTTTTAGTCTGGTCCTGGATAGCAACGATTTCCATGTCAACTTTCAATAAAATGTTCCTTCTTTGGCTATAATGAGTTCAATCCGGGTACCAAATTGTTGAAAACTCCTGGAAGGTTGGTCGTATAAGTACCCCCTAGCCTAAAGGGACTAACTTCTCTTTTTGCTACAGTTTCAAGAATTGTACATGTGTGCCGTATCTCTACTTCTGACAACTTTGCCAATCTTCTTCAACAAAGTGGTATGGTTGTGTTAGGAGTGTCCTGTAGACGTTCTTGTTTGTTAGAGGTCCAGATACAGTCTGTCAAAGGATATTGACGTTATCTTTTTCCAAGCTTAGGGAGGATGGTACTTTACATTTACTTTACAAAACACAAAAATTCCCCAGCCTCAACCTGCCAGCCAGCCTGCAACCAAACAAATAGCCCTGTCAACAGTATGCATTAAAATCAGAGGTTTTAGTGGCACAAACTTTTGGCCAAAAATATGTAGAAGCCACACTGGCGCGCCAAGGCACCTCTGCAAAGTGTGGTCCTTAGTCTATGTATCCGAGTCTCCAAGTGTGAGCATATTAATGAAGTAGATAAATTACATGCAGGTGTACCCGTAGGTAGCCAACTCCTCCTAATAAGGTGCAGGGACGCACTGGAGGCCCAGCAACCAAAAATGCACGCTGGGACTCCAGTGCGTCCCCCAAACCAAAAATAGTCAAACTTTACATTTACTGGCAGGATAGTTGACATTATTGAAGTTTTTTGACACCAAAGACTTGTGTTTTACAGTCCCAGGGTTTGATGTGACATATACCGGTAATTTGTTGAGACATTGTTAGTCTAGGGCAGTGGTGGCGAACCTATGGCACGTGTGCCAGGGAGGGCACGCGAGGCCCTTTCTGCTGGCACGCAAGCTCAGGTTCAGGCCCCAAAACATTAAGGCAGCCAAGCTGTCTAATGTCGACGGGGAGAAATCGGCGAGCGAGCAGGAGGAGAAGGGGGACGGAGCAACAGGGGATGGAGACAGAGGGAGATGGGGGCGGAGATGAAAGAGTACGTGAGGAGACGGGGGACTGAGCGGCATGAGACAGGACCGGAGACAGAGGGAGATGGAGGCGGAGATGAAAGAGGACGTGAGGAGACGGGGACAGAGCGGCATGAGGCAGGGGGCGGAGACAGGGGGATATGGAAGAGGCCTGTGAAGACTGAGGAGGCAAAGGCAGAGACCACGATGGAGGAGGCGTCGCCAAGGGGTTACCCCACAGAGCTCACCACAAATCCTGCTAAGCCCCCCGAGACCACAGCTTTCCTGCTAGCGGAACATGTCAAAAGCTGGATTCAGTGCTTGCACTGTATCCAGCGACTGACAGGTCACGCAAAAAGTATTAAACAGGAAGGGGTGGGGTAAATTTAGTGGGGCGCGGGCGCCCGAGTTTTGCCTTGCCTAGTTTCTGTGTGGGACCTGCAGCCCCATGGTGGGCAGAGCCCATTACAAATCCTGCACAGCCCCTCCGAGACCCTGCAGACTGCAGGGCCTCCAGGGGGGCTGTGCAGGATCTGTGGTGGGCTCTGCCCACCATATACCCCACAGAGCTCACCACAAATCCTGCTAAGCCCCCCGAGACCACAGCTTTCCTGCTAGCGGAACATGTCAAAAGCTGGATTCAGTGCTTGCACTGTATCCAGCGACTGACAGGTCACGCAAAAAGTATTAAACAGGAAGGGGTGGGGTAAATTTAGTGGGGCGCGGGCGCCCGAGTTTTGCCTTGCCTAGGGCAGCCCCAAACCAGAAAACACCACTGCGTTCAGGGACCACCAATTGAAATGGATCCGACTGACCCGGATCGACTTGGTATGCGATCCGGGCCAGTCACAATTAGGCAGCGGCGGCCAATAAACAGGTAGGTTAGACGGCTGATTCCTCCTCGCTAGGATCCCGGGAGGCCCCTGCAAGCGGCCGTCTAATCTGCCTGTTTAGAGGTCACCGCCGCTGCCTGATTGTGTCCGCCCGACTACAGAGGCGATCCGGGGGGCGTTCGGGTCCCCCGTGAGAGCCGTACAAGACCGTAAGGCAGTGATGTTGAACGTTTCTTAAACCTGAGCACCCAAACTGCAATACTAAACTTATTTTCAGCGCTGGCAATTTGAGATAAATAAATTGATTTTGCGTCGCAGTTTGGGCACTCGGGTTCAAAAAGGTTCGCCATTACTATTCTAGGGCTACACTGGCAATTAAATCTCACTGCTTCTGAGAGATTTAATTGCTTGTTGACAACTAATCCATCAGCATCACATTGATTTCAGTGTGCTGAAAATGAGAAGACTGCCAACAAGTAGTTACATTTCTCAGTAGCAGAGAGACTTAATTGCCAGTATTGCCCAAGCCTTATTAGGTGAATCTGCTCTTACTATTTTAACATGTCAGAAGAAGGAAAAATAAAAACATAGATGATGCCCCTGAGCCAGAGACGAGAATAATACCACATGAAGGAACTCAGGCATTGTATTGTTTGATACTGTTTAATACATAATTACTGGAGTTACTGCAAATCTAAATTTCCTTACTAATCACATCAAATAACACTGGTTTGGGAAACATAAGGAATGGAGCACAGAGCTCCACCTGCTGTTGGGATATGAAAATACAAAATATCAATATGCAATATTTTATATTTGCTTGACTAAAACAATATCTGCACACCAATATGTTGCAGTAACTTGCATGTTAACATAACCAATAAAAGAATATATGGACAATGAAGAATTAGCTTCTGTTTTTATTGTGTCATTGTACCAGAATATTTAGTTACAACCACAAAATACAAATAGAGGGACTTTCTGTGTACCCAAATTTAATTTCAGACACCAATATTAGTTGAAAATAGAAATGTATGAATAAAAAAATGACGCCACTGCATTACAGGGGTTAACTGTTCGTTTTGAAATTTAGACATGAGGACGCCGATGGACATTGAACTACTGGAGTATATGGGGAGAAGAGACTGTGGGGGACTGGTCTAGCAGCTAGGCAGGATTGAAGATCCAGTGAGTATCTTTTTTAATTTTACTTTCCCACGGTTTTGCCACACCCAATTTGCCGAACAATCCTATCTCAGTACTTTTTTCAAGAGTAGTTATGCAAAAACCAAAATGCCTTGATTGGTGGATGTCAGTCTGGGGAAGTGGGTGCTCCTAGGCAGGATGCATTTCATGCAGACCATCATGATTTAAAGGATCAAAATTCAATGAATGAGAGGGGTGGGCCAGGGACAGTAAGACAAAAGCTGGAGTTTCTCATGCAAGTGGCAACTGTACAGGAGGCCAAGAATGGGTCCTGGATGAATGGTATATCAGTCGCTTGTTTAGGTGGTGGTCCCATTAAGGTCACCTTGTATTCAGGGTTCTCGCCAGCAGGGTGAGGGGTTCCGGGTCAAACTTGTAAGGGAAACTGCTAGGCAGTCTTCCCAGAGTTGCTAATTATACATGGGTCCCAGAATCCGGAGGCTCCGAGAGACTTTTGGGTGGGACAGAGCCTCCATCCCTGATTACAGCCAGTTCTGGTAATGAAAGGGTCAACCCACCAGCCACAGGGTGTGTTAAAAAGGAACAGGAAGCCAGTCAGTCGGTGTCTGTGATGAGTCTTTGGAGCAGGACACATGGCTGTGTGTATTAAGCTGTGGAATACCGTCTACCGAGACACTGCTGGGGCACCCGTGTCCGTACTGGAACCCTCTGTGAGCAGGCTGGGACTCTAACCCTGAGGCTGGGACTCTAACCCTGAGGTGGGACTTGGTATACAGGTGCTGAGCCGAATCTTGTATTTGCTGACCAAAAGCCCTGTTGATTTTGTCATTCTGCTGAATATAAGTCATTTTCATTTGATTGTCTGTGGAAAAGAATAAAAGTTTATTTGCTGATACGGCTGGCTACGGGTCATATCTGCCCTGAATATTACACAACCAATTACATTTTTTGAGAGCTCAGTGACCCAATGATCTATAGAAAAAAAGAGATAATTTCATATAGCCCAGATTCCAAGGGGCACCGAATTCAACTGTGCCTATGCAGACTAAAACTCAGACTCAACTCGCTGCTATCTTTACACCCCTCCAGCTTATACCCACCTCCAGCTTATCAGGATTCTCAACAGTCATAACAAACTAGGAAAAGTAAAGATCTAGAAGAGATCTAAAAATAATCTTTACAACTAAATGTAGGTATGGGGATTTTCAAAACATCCTAAAATGCTTAAAACCCAGCTCTAGCCAAAACTTTTTTTAGTTTTTAGGTAGGAGTCAGAACAAGAAACAAGAAGATAGGGGTGTTCCAGAAAGTGCCACACAGGGAGCGCTAAAATCTTGATAGATGCTCTAACTCTTCACACTGCACCCAGCGGTGTATTTAGGAAACCTGCTGCCCTAGGCGGTGGACTGGCCAACAGCACCATGGACTTTTATGGCTGACTCCATTCACACTCACTGGGACAGAAAGCAAGGGTTAAAGTAGTATTTAGGCCTTTTTAAAACAGGACATACAACAGCACACATCTGCACTTACTGCGACCCAGGTGGCCCACACGGCATCAGAGGGATGCCTGGCCGGGCCCCCCTGTGCCCGGACCACATAGCGGCCGCCTGGGTCGCTATGGCGATTGTTATGCCCACCCTGACAGGAAGTTCTGGGAAGCAGTGCTGGGGGATAAAGAGCAAGGGATTTTTATGGAACTATATAGAAAGTGACATATGGATGGATGTATACTTAAAAAAAATGGTATAGATTTGCAAGATGGACATGAATAATTTAATGTTAAAAAAGAATAGTGTTTAATACTACTTTAAAGTGATATTAAAGTGACATTTGTTTCAAATGCTAATCAAATCACTTACAATGGATGCTGCCTCTTAATATTTAAAAGTTTTAGTTTCTGGCAAAATCAGCTGGTCCCCTGAGCACTGGCCCTGATATCCTTATTTAAGGTGGATCCTTTTCCTTGTAGGATCCTATGGAGCCACGCTTGTGTGTGCGCTATTGAGCTGTGTGTATCTCCACAAACATACAGACACAGCAAGGCAAACCATTCTCCTCCCCCCTGTCTCCCACTCCTTCCCCCCCCCCATCCCATGCTAGTAGATGGACAGCTGCTGGAGTCTGCTCTGTCCATTGTGATCTTGTACTGCACAGGTAGTTCAGGGAAGCTTAGCTGAGAGAGTTGGAGTCCGCTGTTCAGAAACATGATGACTATAAGTGATTGGACAAAAATGTAAAGAAATACATCACTGGGCAATATATATTTGTTTGATCTGGACACATTATTGAAAACATTTTGAGAGTTTATTACTACTTTAATTTCCTTAAAGGAAACTCAGGTGCAGTAAAAAAAAATCTGACAGAAATTCTAACCCCTCCCCCATACATAAAAGAAAGGTTTGGTTGTAGTTCGGCTTGAAAAAACATGCTGAAGATGCCTGTATCTAACTAGTGTTCTGCCTCTTCACTAGTGTTCTGCCTTGGGTGATTCCCACCTCATCTTTGTTCTTGCCAAACAAGATCCTGCTCCATGTAACATGTTCAGACAGAGATCAAGATTGCCATTTAAACTTGAAAACAGCTTCAAATATCATTATTCATTAGAGTTATGTTTATTATCCTATAAACATTTGAAAGTGGATAGCTCTTTGTTAGGAAATTCCCACCACCAGTGTCCCTATTGGAAAATTTCCCCTTCAGTCGCAGTGGCAATGGTCATCAGAACGAACAGCAGAGACATAGCTATAAAAAAATAATAATAGACAGATGTTCAAACCCCTCACTACTCTATTTAATTTCACGATAATGATGATTAGGTTTAATCATGCTAATTACATAACTTTTTCCACTTTACTTAATTGTAAGATCAGAAGGTTGTTGATGGAGATGTACAAATGAAGTGTACAGTGATATATCTTCACAGTGAATTCCATGACGGCCAATCTGTTTTTCCATCAAAGTCAATGAGACAACAAACAAGCACGGGCACCCTGATTCATGGCAGTGTGTATGGGAATACACATTATAAATGTGATGATCCATAACACTTCCACATCAAATTGTAATTTCATACATTGAATAGTATATCACCATGAATCAGCTTTGGGGGCTTCCTGAGGTGATTTGTAGATGTAATGTGCAATATTCAAGCTCAGGAAATTCACTCCATTATTTCTATTAGCAATTAAGTTTCCTTTAGTGCCTCACCTCCATTTTTATATTTCTTATTTCCATATAAGAAAAAATAACCTGAGGAAATGATTCAGGAAAACAACCTAGGACATTATGTATCAACAATTTTACCCTTGGGCCTTGTTGAACTTCACATTTTATGTATGTAACCATCATCTTGATGTATACCTATAATTTAGGTTTAACATTGAAAAACGTGGTCCTGTTGAAGACACCATAAAATAAAATGTAGCTTTTTCTATATATGTGTACATATGAGCCTGTTTTACAACCCCAATTCCAAACAACTTGGGACACTGTGTAAAATCTACATAGAAACAGAATGCATTGCTTTGCAAGTCTCATTAAACCCATATTTTATTCACAATAGAAAATAGAAAACATATCAAATGTTTAAACTGAGAAAATTTACCATTATAAGAAAAAAAATAAAGTTATTTTGAAATTGATGGCAGCAACACGTCTCAAGAAAGTTGGAACAGAGCCATATTTACCAGGGTGTAGCATCCCTTCTTCTTTTAGCAACACTCTGTAAACATCTGGAAACTGAGGAGACCAGTTGCTGTAGTTTTGGGAGAGGAATGTTGTCCCCTTCTTGCCTGATATAGGATTCTAACTGTCTAACAATCTTGGGTCTTCTTTGTCGTATTTTTCGTTTCAAGATGTGCCAAATATTTTCAAATGTTGAAAGGTCTAGACTGCGGGCAGGCCACTAAAGCACCCAGACTCTTCTACTATGAAGGCATGCTGTGGTCACAGATACAGTATGCGATTTAGCATTGTCCTGCTTAAATAAAAAAGGCCTTCCCTGAAAATGACGTCATCTAGATGGGAGGATATGCTGCTCTAATACCTGGATATATCTTTCAGCATTGATGGTGCCTTTCCAGATGTGCAAACTGCCCATTCCATACACACTAATGCACCCCCATACCATCAGAGATGCAGGCTTTTGAAGTGAGCGCTGATAACAAGCCGGAAGGGCCCTCTCCTCTTTAGTCCATAGAATGAGGCGGCCATGGTTGCCAAAAAGCATGTAAAATTTCGATTCGTCTGACAACTGAGCAATTTTCCACTTTGCAACAGACCATTTTAAAAGAGCTTTGGCCCAGAGAAGACTGCCGCATTTCTGGATCATGTTCAGATATGGCTTCTTCTTTGCATGATAGAGCTTTAACTTGTATGTTTGGATGGCATGGCAAACTGTGTTCACAGGCAGTGATTTTTTGAAGTATTCCTGAGCCCATGGCGTGATGTCTATCACAGAATCATGCCTGTTTTTAATGCAGTGCGGTCTGAGGGCCCGAAGATCATGGGCATCCAATATTGTGTTTCAGCCTTGTCCCTCGTGCACAGAGATTTCTCCAGATTCTCAGAATCTTTTGATGATATTATGTACTGTGGATAATGACATATTTAAATTCTTTGCAATTTTACATTGAGGATCATTATTCTGAAATTGTCCATCAATTTTTAGACGCAGCTTATAGATTGGTGAACCTATGCCCATGTTTACTTCTGAGACTTTCTGACTCTCTAAAGCTGGCCATACACCTATAGATTCTCTATAGATTTTTTTTTCTATCAGCCTTTGATCAGGTGAGAAAAATTCAACAATTTTCTCCATCTATGCTAAACTGTGTGGATGGAAGAATCTCCCGCTGGGCCAAGCTAAAGTATCTTGCTAGTTGGCCCCACTGGCTGTCAAAATACCTGAAAATACCTGGATGGAGGCATTGTTTGGGTATTTTGAGAGCCAGCGGGACTGACTAGCAAGATACTGAAGCTTGGCCCAGTGGAAGATTCCTCCATCCATACAGTTTAGTGTAAATAGAGGAATCTGTTTTACTTTTTCCATCTGACCATAGGCTGATCTATAGAAAATCTATAGGTGTATGGCCAGCTTTAGATGCTCTATTTATACATAATCATGTTACTGACCTGTTGCCAATTAACCTAATTATTTGCAAAATAATCTTCCAGCTCTTCCATGTTAGTACCACTTATTTTGCCAGGTTTTAGTTGCCCTGTCCCAACTTTTTTTTTTAGAAGTGTTGCTGCCATTAATTTTAATTACCTTATTTTATTTTTAAACTGGTACATTTTCTCAGTTTAAACATTTGTTCAAACATATGTTCAACATTGTTTAAACATATGTTCTCTATTTTCTATTGTGAATACAATATAGTTTATGAGATTTTCAGATCATTGCATTCTGTTTTTATGTAGATTTTACGATTTTACTATTTTTAGAATTGGGGTTGTAGATTATACTGTAGTTTACCAATGACATCTAGAAATACACACTACTAGACCTTTGCCTCATTGTGAAATGCAGCCAGATGCACAAACTGCTTGCTGTGAAATAGATGTTTCTGGAAAACGTTATCGTTAAAATAAAGCACAACTGTGCCAGGGCCCAATCCTCTTAAATATGCCTTCTGCATTACAACAGCTGAGAAAAAAGGAAACCCGATGGGCTGAATTTTGAAACACTACAAAAGCTAAAAAAATAATAATCATCTCTGTACAGTCTTAAATTTTTAGCAATAAATAATATAAAATGTCTAGAACACAACTTCTGAAACACAATGAAAAGATTATGTATTATGTACTTAGCCAAAAAAGCCATTTGTATTTCATACAAAAGAGAATTAAAGATGCTTCTGGTAGTTTTCCTGCTTTTGTGCACTTTCCTGACTATTTTATTTTGAGAAGTTGCTCAACATTTTTATAGTGTTTGTTGATGATCTGAGAGCAGAGTAATGTAACTTAATTTCAGCTCAGCGTTATCAATTACACCAGGGGGAAAAAACATGATTACTAGCACAGCACTTGCTTTTCTATATATATAACTTTACAATTCAGTAAATGGGACTTTACACAAGTGGTCTGAAGGCATTTCACTTGAGTTACTGTAAGGTTTCCCAATATGTAGCATGTGTACAATATGCTTAGGGGCATGTCTAACTGCTGCTTCCATTCGTCAGAAGACTGAAATTACCAGTAAACATACATTATATAATTTCAATTGTTCTCTATTGCCAAGCAAAATATCTGCATAAGAAGCAATTGATGAAAGCTGCCATTCTTTGACTCCTGAGTCATATGCTAGTTCTATGGGAATTATGAGCTATTTAGTTTAATTGTGAATGAGGTAGCAAAATTTGGCCTAGTTGTCAGACAGATGCACTCTTAACAGTGATTCCTGTCATGGTGCAGCCAAAAATGTAATATTTTCTGGCTTCTTGTAGAGCTTCTACTGAATACAGGCTACAAGTTAAATAGCAATCTAGATAAACTTGTTAGCTGTAGAGTCACTTGAAGGAAATGTTGATTTGTTGTGCTGCCCCAGCAGGGGACCATAGAACAGTGAATGTTTTTCCTGGACCTTGCAGACGAAGGGTCTCTAGACAGATCCTTCGGCTCTTTAGTGAATAACCCCCTTAGTCTGCAACACAACCATTAGAATACACTAGATTGTATGCAAGATTTGCATCTGCCTGTGTGTGTCTAGTAAGCTTGTATTGGGTGAGTCTCCCTTCAGTGGTGACCAGTGGTAATGCTAGAGACTGTGAGTGGATGTTCTAACTCGAGGTAATTGTGCCTGGTTTAGCTAACCTAGCCCTGTTAGTGAGAGCAGGGTGTGTGGTCTGGGAAGCTTATGTACCAGTCTGCTTAAATGAAGAGTGTACAGACTAGGAGTGTCCGGGAAAAGGTTTCCCACAAGCCTGTAACTTGCAGGTGGTGGCAGCTTAGATTAGTTCATTTGTGTATGCGTGTTGTGTTTTACAGCCATACCATCACGTCTGCGGACTGTGAGGCACTCTGGGGGTTCATGCGATAATCTGCCAGTGTGATGGAAGATCTCTGAAGATGAGCGAAGGATGGCGATAGCCCGCGCATCATCCAGCCATTCCCACGTCCCCGTACCCGCTCGGTGCCCCACCCGGTCCACAGTCCATGACAATTCCCAATGGCTGTGCATTACTTTGCAACTAGAGGGTGTGTTCACCTGATCGTGTGCATTGTTGGTCTCATCAGGTGAAAGAATGCCATGCGAACAGTTTGTTTCTACTACAACTAGAGGCACAAGCTTATGTACAGCAATATTTATTCTGATTATAGTCAAATATGTGTTTAGTTGCATTTATTACTTTATGTTTTTGTGTAAGATTGTTTTCTAAATAAAATAAACAAATACATACATTTTAATAATCATTAAATCCCAACTCTAGCTTGAGGAAAAATACATTAATCAGTCCTCAGCAATTTTTTTATAAATAAAAAAGCAGCTTTAGAGACTGTTCTCACCAAAGACATTTGGTAAAAGGTATGTATATTGATTTTTTTTTTATTGGTGTGGGGGAGAGACAACTTGGAGGAGGTGTGTTAGACTTCAAAAAAAAATAAAAAATAAATATATATATACCATGTGTGTGTATATATATATATCTAAAAACTTGCTGATAACTTTGCAAAATATTTCAGAGCTGCTAAAATTGTAAGGATCAGTACTTCCCAGTTTGATTTATGAGAGTTGACAGTGCATGTAATGTGAGGTTAATTTGATGCATTCTAGTAAAATACTACAGCTGATAAAAACAATTTTGTAACTGAGACAAACTTTCCACGTCAAGCAAGCTTTATGAAATTGGATGAACATTTTTCAACATTACTTCTATCATTTTATCACACTGACACCTGTGAGACTGTGAGCCAGGTTGTATATCTGTCATTTCTTATTATAAAGGTCTCCAGTTCTGTCACCACTGGCATGGGTGATTATACTGAAACTCTTCTAGTAACTGCTGTTGTTATATTACTATTTATGTAATCAGCGCTGACAGACCTAGACTAGTTTTAAGCTGACCATAGAAATAGTTTTGCATGGTAGTGTATCACTATCTGCTACACCCTTATGTTGATACATGTGCTTAAATGGCTAGCATGTGCAGAATAAAAGTTTAGGGGTAAAAACAAGGAACATAACATTATTAGGTTAGGTCAGCACACTTCTTACCTAGCTTCGCCAAGGTTAATAAGCTCCTTTGGAAATGGCATTTTAGTACAAAACAGACACCTAGCTGTCAGAATACAGGTGAAACTCGAATAATTAGAATATCGTGCAAAAGTTCATTTATTTCACTAATGCAACTTAAAAGGTGAAACTAATATATGAGATAGACTCATTACATGCAAAGCAAGATAGTTTAAGCGGTGATTTGTCATAATTGTGATGATTATGGCTTACAGCTCATGAAAACCCCAAATCCACAATCTCAGGAAATTAGAATATTGTGGAAAGGTGCAATATTCTAGGCTCAAAGTGTCCCACTCTAATCAGCTAATTAAGAAAAAACACCTCCAACGGGTTCCTGAGCCTTTAAATGGTCCCTCAGTCTGGTACAGTAGGAATCACAATCATGGGAAAGACTGCTGACCTGACAGTTGTGCAGAAAACTATCATTGACACCCTCCATAAGGAGGGAAAGCCTCAAAAGGTAATTGCAAAAGAAGTTGGATGTTCCCAAAGTGCTGTATCAAAGCACATTAATAGAAAGTTATGTGGAAGGGAAAAGTGTGGAAGAAAAAGGTGCACAAGCAGCAGGGATGACCGCAGCCTGGAGAGGATTGTCAGGAAAAGGCCATTCAAAAGTGATGGGGACTTTCACAAGGAGTGGACTGAGGCTGGAGTCAGTGCATCAAGAGCCACCGCACACAGACGGATCCTGGACATGGGCTTCAAATGTCGTATTCCTCTTGTCAAGCCACTCCTGAACAACAAACAACGTCAGAAGCGTCTTACCTGGGCTAAAGAAAAACAGACCTGGTCTGTTGCTCAGTGGTCCAAAGTCCTCTTTTCTGATGAGAGCAAATTTTGCATCTCATTTGGAAACCAAGGACCCAGAGTATGGAGGAAGAATGGAGAGGCACACACTGCAAGATGCTTGAAGTCCAGTGTGAAGTTTCCACAGTCTGTGTTGATTTGGGGAGCCATGTCATCTGCTGGTGTTGGTCCACTGTGCTTCATTAAGTCCAGGGTCAACGCAGCCGTCTACCAGGAGATTTTGGAGCACTTCATGCTTCCTTTCGTAGACGACTCTATGGGGATGCTGACTTCATTTTCCAGCAGGACTTGGCACCTGCCCACACTGCCAAAAGCACCAAAACCTGGTTCAATGACCGTCAGATTACTGTGCTTGATTGACCAGCAAACTCGCCTGACCTGAACCCCATAGAGAATCTATGGGGCATTGCCAAGAGAAAGATGAGAGACATGAGACCGAACAATGCTATTTAGGCATCCTTGTCTTCCATAACACCTCAGCAGTGCCACAGGCTGATAGCTTCCATGCCACGCCGCATTGAGGCAGTAATTGCTGCAAAAGGGGCCCAAACCAAGTACTGAGTACATCTGCATGCTTATACTTTTCAGAGGTCCGATATTGTTCTATGTACAATCCTTGTTTTATTGATTGCATGTAATATTCTAATTTTCTGATATTGTGGATTTGGGATTTTTATGAGCTGTAAGCCATAATAATCACAATTATGACAAATCACGGCTTGAACTATCTTGCTTTGCATGTGATGAGTCTATCTCATATATTAGTTTCACCTTTTAAGTTGCATTAGTGAAATAAATGAACTTTTGCACGATATTCTAATTATTTGAGTTTCACCTGTAGATGCAGGATCAACTCCTTTTAAGGAAAGTTTAAATATTTTGGATGAATTTATTTTTCGTTAAGCATAAAAGCTTTTAAACTATTTTTTTATGTGTTTTATTATGTATGTACAATATTTGTTCTACAAATAAACTTTTAGTACATGACAAAGGGATTCTTAGAGCATGATTGTTTAGCTAGAGAGGCAACAGTAATTGTCTGCTTTGAAGTTCTGTTTGTCTATTTGAAACTTTGGACCACGTCGGAAGATACCAAGTGATAAGAGATCTGCTTAATCTATTGAGATCTGTAAACAGGGTTTTTTAAACAGGCTACAAAGACACAGATGAAGATATGGGGAAGGGCATTGAGAACTCCACCAGCTGACTACAAAAAAATATTAATATATTATAATATTTCAAATTTACCTGACAAAGAAAGAAAAAATGTCAAGTCAGGTGTATTTATCAATGTTTTCATTTTCCCAAGGTTCACACAATATTTCCACATAAGATTATATTAGAAATTGAGTACATCTTGGGTAAAAGTTGTGTGAATCTTGGGTGAAAGCATATGGGGGGAATTTATCAAAATAGGAGCAGACAAAATCCTGAGCAACTGGGCATGGAAATCAATCAGCTTCTCTCATCAGTTTGTTAAGTTAAGATTTGAAAATTAAAGAGAGAAGCTGATTGGTTGCCACGCACAGTTGCTCCAGATTTTGTCTGTTCCAGTTTTGATAAATTCCCTTCATAGTGTATTCCCTTTTAAATAGATCATGCAATAAATGGTAAAAAAAAATAACAAACACATTTCTGCTATATCGGAAGAATCTTCAACAGTGTGAATAAGTTTCACTCTGTATAACACGTCCAAGAAAGGGAATTGTGAGTCAAAGTTTGGATGATATGTCCAAGTTGTTTGACACTGTTCCCCATGCAAAGGCGAATATACTAAAAATCAATGTTTCAGTTTAGGTGGGACGCTGAGAAACTCTGCATCTGACTTTCTGCCATCCAATTGTCATTATGAAGAATTATAAGTCGATAAGTAATTTAACCTAGCAGCACCCACCCAAAATTGTTTATTCTTTTAAGGAAAATGTTATATCATATTCATCAAATAAACATAATTATATTATGTTTAGAGGCATATATGTGAATAGATAGCTAATAGTGATGTACAAATGTGCCTGGATTCGATTCTCAGGATGTTTGCCCGAACAACTGGAAAACTCTGCAAACCCTTTTTGAGGCTAGTTGCAAACTTTTGGTAAGAAAGGGAATGTGAAGCTCGGGCCGGCCATGGGGGACATGTACCAATGCAAAAGAAATACTGTTCAGTGGGGATTGGGTCTTTTATTAATACATAAAAACCCTAAATAACACACTTAGGGGATGCATTAAACCTGCATGGCATAGGGTCCCCCAAAATCCACACTAGACCCTTCTCCAGGATAGGGGGTTGATATAAATTTCTAGGGAGAACCCAGGAAAAACAAAACAAAAACGGCCCAAAAAAACCCACATGAATATAAATGAAAGCACAATACTATAAAACCTATATATCACATGCGTGTGAACAATCTATAACTACAAAAGTTGCTTAATCAATATAAATAAGTGGTAGTGTAATATTGTATCATCACATAAACATTTAATGGTGGCCCCTCTTCAGTGGGGCCCCATTCTGGCACTCTTCCCTGCTTGATACAGTAAGCCTCTCAAACCCTCTGCCAGACTTTCCTCCCTATCGTTTGATGCTGTAGATGATGCAAGGGATGCAGATGGTGATTCTTTTTGGTAAAGTCCAGCCTTTAGGTACATAGTCATGTGTTTCTCATGCATGTGTTACCTAAATGGCATGGTACATTTACCATGGCTGATATGCTGCATGCTTTCCCACACTGCAGAGTTCTTTCAATTTGCTGCCTATTCAAGTGCTTGGGTACTATCCTGACACTAACCAGTTTCTATCAAATAAAATTCTTAAATCTATGTTTGGAATAATTTGGGAATAATTGGGGATATTGGGGTGGGAGAGGGGGTTTGGGTAACTTGGGGTTCTGGATTTGGCGTGTTTTGGTGCACTTTGTTGTGACTTTTTAATAAACTTTCAGGAAAAATGCCACATAATACTCTGATTAAAAAAACACTAAAGAAATATACTATCAAAATGTTATTCCACTTGCAAATTTGTACAAAGTTGATGGCTTGAGCTTTTCTTTTTGAGAATACAATTTCCTAAAGCTTTTAGATCTGTTGTAGTTGCTACTCCTACCATTCAATGAATGCGTGTTATCACAGGATAAAAAATGACTTTAATGGGGTTTGGATTCAAGTTTTATAATTTCCGGTATTTATGATAAGTTCGACAAATGGCCCACAAATTGAGCCCTCGGCACATTTACTTATCACTAGTGATCACCAAAGCCACAGAGAAGGAACAGTACAAATTTTTTAAAAGTTGCTTAATAAAATAGGTTTTCATGAAGATAGAATAGAATAGAAAAAGGATTCATAATCTAAAGGCATATTGTTATGAGATCATATAAATTTAATTAAACTGCATCCAGTAAACATTTGTAGCAATATTGGTTGTTACAAAACTTTCAATATTGAGATGTATATAAAAAAGGATTAAACTATCTGCTTGTTTTAAAATTGGTAGTTCATTACTGTGGCTATACGTCTAATATTTCATACGTCACTGCATACAGTATCTACAAATGCACAAGCTATTAAACAAAGAGTTTAACATAAAATGCATGATAATAAAGACGTGTCAAACAGAGCTAAGTACAAAATTGTAATGAGGCGACCAGGGAAATCATTACAATGTTATTGTAATTTTAGGAAATAGGCAATGTGTGTGACGTTATCATGGGTATATTAGATGATGTTCAGAAAATTGCATAAGTCTGCTGTTTTAATGATACTGTTTTAATTTTACTTATGTACAAAGGGAACATTATTTTTAATATTTGTATGAGAAAGAGACATTCTTAAATACTACTATTTGTCTCGCGGTCAACTTTCTGTCTAATTAAGTAACTAAATGTTACTCTTTTGACTTGGAGCATACATATTTGTAAATATAATTTTCCTCCATAAAATGCAAAGAATATCCAATGTCAATTCTTTTTCAAAGCTGTTCTCAACTTGATAGGATCAGATGGTATTTATTTTGCATGTCCTGCAGACAATCATTAAATATGATTATATGTGACTCCATTGAAAGAAAGAACATGATAATAACATCATGTAGGGCCCTGATGAAATTCATATGTCATACTACCTGCCAGGACAAGATGCTTCATCTTCCTCCGCTTGCACATTCAGCTTTATCTTCTAATATGAAAACCTAATGAAATTGTCTTCTTATTCAGCTGTACAATGCCAACGAAATGAGCTGACTGCTAATGCACATCTCAAACAGAGAAGAGAGAATGAAAAGTGCAAGGGCATTTTATAGAGGTCTATAACAGTTCCTTGGATAAAAGAAGATAAAAATGTGTTAAAACTGACCTAGCACTTCCCATGAGAGATTCTTTCCACTATAAGCCTCTAATTTTAAACTTAATTGCATGTTTGTTTAACCTCTTGCCGTCCGCCCGTAGTAAAAAAACGGACGGACGGCACTGCAGCATCTGCGGGTTGCCGTCTCCAGATGTTTCACAGACACAAGGAGAATAGTCAGTGGTGTATTTAGGTTTTGTGCTGTCCTAGGCAAGACTACACTCAGATGCCCCCCCCATCTAAATTTGCCCCACCTCTTCCTGTATAAGTTATTTTGCGTAACCTGCCAGTACACAGGATACAGGGTGCACAGTGTAGAGAGGGTGCGTTAGTAGTGTAGCAGGGAAGCCAGGGTCTCAGGTGGGCTGTAAAGGATCTCATGTGACACTGCATAGCCCACCTGAAGCCTTGTAAAACCAACCACAGACTCCACGTAGCCCACCATAGACCCTGCATAGCCCACCTGAGATCTTGTAGAGCCCACCACAGACCCCGCATAGCCCACCACAGACTCTGGACTTAGCAACGATCTGGACTCTGCACTTAGCGACGTTTACATTTATCTATCGAATTTTAAGTGATCTGAAGTTTGTATGACTTTTTTTTACAGCAAACATTAAAACCATTGTGTGAATTCAGGCAGTTTTGCTTCAGGCTGATTTAGATGTGGCAATTTTTTCTGTAAAGTCGATAAAGTCGATAAAAGTTGATGAATCAGGGTAATCATTATGTGTAGTAAAACATAGCTTCCGGGAAGTGCAGTGAGGATAGTTTACAATACTGTTCAGTGGTTATGTGGAAAAGCAAACTTTGGAGGAATGTCTTGATGCTGGGCATCCATGCCTTGGCTCTGTATTTGTTGTATTTGTTGACCTACTATATCTTGTTTTGGCAAGGAGTTTTGTACAATTACACTGTCAAGTTGGCGTTAAACAATTCCTTTACTGACAGACGCTTCTCGGCCTTTTGGCTAAGATCAAGTGTAGCATCTGTTCTTATCAGTTTTCAGGGGAGAATGACACCATTCCTGAACCAGAGGATGGTGGCTTAGTATTCCCTGATGTGATAGGTGGGTGCCGGAAGGGCCTCCTTTCCTCCTGGGTTGATTCTGGTCCGGTTATGCCGGGCTTGTCCCCAGTTGTAGGCAGGAGGCTCTGAAGGTGCTTATGCCTCCTGGAAGAATGGATGCGAAGCTTGGTCTGGCTGGAGGGTTGGGGGCGGCAGAAGCCTGTGGTGTTGTGCCCCCTGGGGGTGGCGTCCCAGGGGTGCTCGGGTAGTGACTTGGGTATGGGAACCCACATTGACTCACTTGATCACTTGGTCACACACCATATTGTTATTTTCTGCACAACGCCTCTTGGACAGGCCTTATGGCTAGTCCTGGGCAATTTTTTAGCACCGCTAAAAGCGTGGTGCACTGGCACTTTAGTATTATTTATGCACGATTTGCATGATTGGCTTTTTTTTAAAGCTTTTTGACCCACAGATGCTGAACGCTGACGCTGACGCTGACGCTGGGAGAAGATTCTGTGTCTCTTACGGGGTTCTCTGTCTCCTCCCATCCAGGAGGGGGGTTTCTCTTCGGGAGATCCCCCCTGCCTAGTACTGTGAGGGACCTGTTTCGGCAGGTCCCCGAAGGAAATGGTCCACCGGCCTTCGGGTTGGTGGGCCAACAGTCTCAACCCCTGTCAGGAGCCTTGCGCCCTGGGGGGTCGGGAAAGTAGGTCCTTCTTTGGAAGGACCTTGCACCCTTGTGCACGTTTGTGTGTGCTGTGATTTCACGGTTGCACTTTTTTTGTTCACAGGGGGAAGTTTTGATGCAGGTCCACGGGCTTCGATTTAAAAAAAAAATCCTTTACTGACAGACTCTGATGCACATTTTCAATTACTTTGTAGTTTAAAATAGAAACTTCTTACACTATGAGGTATGTCTAAGTTTTTGTGGGTTTTTTTGTTACCTTGTATAATCATAAAAAATACCTTTGTTCCATAGCTGCCTTTATCAAAGCATTTTTTTATGATTTAGATATTTAAATTGAAGATAAAGGGTAAAAAGTATACATGTAACCCGGCAAAAAAATCATTTCAGTTCGTTTCATTTTGGGTTTTTCGTTATTTTCCTTTTTCGGGATTCGGGAAAGTCAATTCGTTTCAGTATTCAGATTCTGAGAAATCAAAATTTTAGTTAATTTCGGATGCGTTAGATAATTATTTTTTGTTGCTGCAGTGACATTAAACATTTACTTTTTTTTCTTTTTAACTGTTAGCAGTCCACAGAAACAAACAATTAAAAAATAAACAGCGTATGGCTCCCCCCAATTCATACCAGACCCTTTACGTCCGGTAGGAATTTTAGGATGGACCCCAATGCCAAAAAAACAAACAAAAAGCATGGGGTCCCCCCTATAATCCATTTAGCAGCCTGGCTAAGCAGTGAAGTGGGTGGGGGGCAAGCGTGCAGTCCCCCCTTGCCCCATAGTAAACAACATGCCCTCAACATGGGGGGGAATGAGCGGGCGCCCTCCTGCACCATACCAGGCCACATTCCCTTAACATGTGGGGGGTACATGCTCATCATTATAACAGCTCTGCGCCTGAATGTCAACAAACGGGCAAAGAGCTGTCACAGAATGTCAATAAAGGGGCGGAAGGCACGACTCACTTCACCCCTTTGTTGACATTCAAGAGCAGAGCTGTCATTTTGCGGTGAGAGTTAATGGGGTTTGTTTGTGTCAACAGGCATCAGATATTTTTTCTATAGAGGAGTCGTCGCCCATCGTTCATTATGATTGACGTGGATCTAAATCACTGGATAACATGGGGTCCTCCTCAGCAAAGTTGAGGCATATGGACAGATATGGTGCAGGAGAGGGGGGGCCGCACACTTGTTCCCCCCCCCCCTTTTCTGCTCTGCTAGGCTGTTGCTTGGATGTTTTCGTGGCATTGGGGTTCCCTCTAACATTCCTAGCGGACCTAAATGGTCTGGTATGAACTTGGGAGGGGACTCCACGCTGGTTTTTTTTAATTTTAACATTTAACAACAAAGATTACTTCAGAGTCACATTCAGAAAAAAATTGCATGCATCCAAAATTTTCATTATCGAAAGTTCCGATTTTCAGGCTAAGATTCATTATTTTTTTTATTCAGGTATTTAGGCGCATCCAAATGTCCGAATATGCGGCAATATGTCCGAATTACAATTCAGAATAAAACTAATCTCCCATGTCTAGTAAAAAATTATGCTGCCTGATTTATGACTAGGGGTTGAGTATAACTAGTGTTAATTCTCCTTCACAGTCAGATTAATATTTGCTAGCTTGTATGTTCATGACTATGCAGGATTCCCACAAGCAACCACACCTCAACAACTTTTTTTTATTTCCTATCAAGATTATTAATGAGTCTGTGGTCATGTTTGAAAAATAGTTGCTATTAAGAGCCAGCTGTAAAGTGTTTCCTGAACAAGTTGTAGAGGATGTACAGCTGTACCACTAAATTCACAATAGGCAATACATCTGAAAGAAAAAAAATGTAGCTGTCCAATTTCAGTACTCACTTGGCATTTAGGGGGAAGCAACTACAAAAATAACTCTGATCATTCTGATCATTTGACAATATTAATACTTAATTCTATAAAAGAGTCCTTACACACTAATTTGTACAAATTTCTTAAATATGGGTTAAGACTCAGTAAAGCTCTAGAATGTTCGCAATTTTCATTTTATAACTGCTTTCATTCCATTTTCTAAAGTTCAGTTTGGGACCATTTGATAAAGTTTAGATTGGGTGCTTATACTTGTATAGGGATCCAAGAGAAAGTATGTGCATGAATCCTATGCTCGTGGCCAAGATCCCCAATGTAGAAAATTAATCTCTGTTTTTCTTCTCGTCATCCTCTTTCACATATATTTAAAACCCTGATAAGTGAAGGTATCAAGCAATGTGTTCCTTTTTACCACACGCAAAACATTTAACCATATAATATTTAATAAAGCATCTATTAACAGCAGAGACAGTTCAAAAAATATACTTTTTACTAGTACCTTTATCTTGCCGCTCAAGGAACACTCTTTTTTTCATGCTTAAATTGCACATTTCTATTTACATACTTTTCCAAGTCTCTGCCTAATCAGTAATTTTTAAAGAAGTTATAACATTCCCTGCTACATCAAATGATCAGCCAAATATTTGCTGGAAGATGCAGGTAATGTTTCAACCACCCTTTCTACAGCTCCCAGCCTATCTATCTTCTTCACATTACAGTCTCAATATTTTGTTCTCTGCTTCTAGTTGCTGGTTGCTAACCGCAACGGCATCAGCATTTTTAACAGACACAGTTAACATATCAACAGAAGCGTTTATATTTTCATTATGCTCTGGAAAATATTCTTTCTGCACTTCACATTTTATGCATATTTGCTATCCAGCCGACAGCAAAGATAAGTGCATTTTTCCCTAACATTTATTCAGTTTCTTTTCACTCACCATTAATTGTACATGCTCTTGAGCTTGCTGCCATGGATCTGTTGATCCTTTATTACCTTGACAATACCTTAAATATCCTTAAAGTGAACCTGAACTTTGCCTAGGCTAGGTACAGAAGCAGGAAAACACTGCACAATTTAACTAATAAAGTGACTGATCCTATCATTGTAGGACAGATATACCTTAACTCACACTCCTTTTCTACTGCCCTCACTGTCAAAGTCTTATATGCACCTGGCCTTGCTCCTGTTAGATTTTTGTTGTGCTGTCCACTAAGACCTGCACAACTGTCTCCTAGTGTAGTTGCTTTTTCCCCTGTGCATGCATAAAAAAAATCACCATTCATTACTGTGGAGTGGTGAGCACTGTTGGGATGTACAATAAAATAAAAGACTTTGGGAGGGTACTGTGGGAAAATGAAAGCGCAGAAATAATTTTACCACACACTTCCCCTGTCTGGATCTGCTGTCAGTGCCTCCTAAAAACCTTTGCATCTCTCTAAAGGTGGCCATACACTGTACAACCGTCGCAAGACCTTAGTCTTGCGATGGTTGTAAAGTGATTAAAAAAAAGTACGATCTGCCCATCTTGGACAGGCAGATCGTACTCTCGATCATCGCACACCCCTAAGGGGGCGGGTTTCCGATGACCGACCGCAATGCTGAACGGGCAGTGTGCGCGTGCGCACACCGGCCTGTTCGGCATTTGTCTCCCGAGCACCATTCAAACCAGCCGAGAATCGTACGATTTTTCTAGCATGCTCCTTAGACAAAAGACGTGCGACCGTACAGTAGAAACAGTCGCATGTCTTCGTTCACACTGCTCGATTCTCGTACGATCGCGGGATTTCCCGCGATTCTCGTACGAGAATCGAGCAGTGTATGGGCACCTTTAGGCATACAGCCTGTGTGGGACACCCTAAGCTCAATATCATGGCCTGCATTTCATGAAGGAGATATCAAATGTAGACCGTGGTGGGGAGTTATACTGCAATGTGTAGCGGGATACATCCTCCTTTTTAAATCATGCAATATTTTAATATACTATACAATGACACTTGCATTAAATTACTCAATAATACAAAAAGTGCCCTCAACACCTAAATTGCTCAATGAACTCAATACACAATATTATTGTGGAAAGACCAATGCATGTACAGCCAGTCTGCGACCCCATTATTTCTTCCTGTGGCCTCTTGTATGTGTGCAGCTGCGGCTACAGAAGCTACTGCTCCTGCTGTCAGTTTGACAGTGGAGAGCCGCGGCTTTAGACACAGAGCTGACCAGACTGGCTCTGTGTCTTGTGATCACTGTGATTGGTTATGACAGTGATCACATGGCAATGTTTACATTGCCAAACCCTCTCCTTCCTCTTACATCAGAGACAGGGGAGAGTAAAGGGAGAAATTAATGGACTAACAATCCATTCATTATTTCCTCATAATAACAAGCTGCAGAAGCAGAAAAAAATAAAGTTTCAAATAATTCTAACTCATTTACCCCCACCTCTCCTGCTTATGCTATCTGCATTCTGTCTCTGCTCTGACCTGTATATAAACCCTTTCACCTCCCTTATCCTGCACATTACACATCTCCATCCTCCCACTGTATGTGACCTGTACATTAACCCCTTCACTCCCTCTGTGTATGACCTGTACATTTATTGTATCTTATGCACTATTACCAAGCTCCATGTTTTAAGCCCTTCAATACTGAAATGTTTCTTCATCCCCAAAATATTTGTCTACAAAAAATTATATAAAATTAATTTTGTTACAGTGTTATGTGATAGAGAAATTTTTGGCCAAACGTGCACATCGTTGAAAACTGAAAAATTACCTGGTAATGAAAGAATAAAAGGACAACTCACCTTTCCAACCACCAAATCAATTTTTTAAATCAAAATTGTAGCCCTTTATTAACCCTTAATCTTTATAACTCATGTATCCTCTTCTTCCTTTAGTATTGTTTTTGTAAATTGTAAAAGTATACTTTGTAAAAGTATGTAAACTTATGAAATGCCCATGTGCTCATTATTGTAGCACCTCATTAAAATATACTTTGAACCAGGGCCAAATTACAGAATAGAATCTGCAGATTTAAATATTTATAAGCTTGTTTAGTTACCAGATGGAAGAACAAATTTTGATTATGATAATATTTTGTTTGAACATTCTCATTATGACTAAATCACATTGATTTAAGCAAGTTGCAACACCTATCCCATCCGGTTCAGTTTTGGACCAAAACACTGTAAGCTTAGGACTGTGAACAGTGGCTGTCATTTTTGTACCCTGTGCTGGCCAAACCCCTGTATGCATGGATATGCAAGCTCTGACCTGCTCAGTTCTGTAGGCAGCACATTTTTGCCTTGTTCGCCAGAGTTATGATTAACCTTTAAAGTGTAAGAGGATAGGGCTACATGGAAAATATTGTTTAAAACATTGGGATGTGTAATGGCCCTACAGGACATAGCAGCTGGGGGGAGGAACAGCAGCACCCAGCATATGACATGTTATCTGGCACACCCCAAAGTGTTGGAAAGCAGGATGCTGCTAGCTCTGCAAGAGAGCAAAGGGTGGATCTCTCATGTGCTGGAGAGATGAATGTAGTCATCATCTTCTATTACAGAGTGCAGCTGCTACCTGCCTATCTTATGACATTATGGTTAGGTGTTTGCATACCACTCTACAAAATGTAGATTTGATTAGGCTATTGCTATTGGAGTAGTGAAATATTGTATTGGAAAAACAAAATGATAGCCTTTACATGATTCCTTGATTATCTAATTAAATTTTAATTAAAATATACAGCTGCACTGTGTGAACTCTATCTGAATTATCTTGACGATTTGAAAGATTAAAAAAAATCTTTAAAGCAACTGGATGTGAAGGGCCAAAATATATAATAGGGCGATTATGACAGCTATTATATCAAGTTAATTTTTCAACAAACTCTCTGATGTAGCTGGGAAATTATTTTCACTACAAATATCCAGCCAGCAATAATCACAAATAAATGTTCATGATATTGGGATTGATCCTATGGTAAGATATGGGGGTATGTCTTTAAAGATGTGGCAGTACAAAATTATTAAGTGACAAGCTCTGAGGTCACAGACAGCCTTAATAAATAAACCACCATGGCCTTGCAGCACATGACTCTTAAAATGGTGTAAAAAGTCTGTCAAAGTTATAATTGATGTATTGTTATACTAAATTCACTTTGAATGTGTCAGATAATCCTCTGCAGTGTCCACGCAAATACATTGTCAAGAGTTCCTCAATCTATGCAGCTTTCTGCCACAAAGTTAGAGATATAAATACCAGGGGTTAAAACAAAGTGATTGTGCACTACTCATTACTAGGAAATGATGACAGGAAGAAAAAACTGCTAACTTTTAATCTGATTTTAAAGTCCATACTCAACAGCTTCCCCCCTCCCTTCCTTTTCCCCCTCCCCCAGTTGAAACACCCCAACAGTACTAAAATATCTATACACCCCTTTATATCCAGGTGATATTTTGAATCCTAAATGCTGTTCCATTCTCTTATTGGTCCAGGATAGAGGGCGGACCCTTAATTCTCTGCGCTCACAGAAAGTGGGGGTCTATTTCTAAATAATTTGCATAGCCATTGGCCCTGTGATTATCTGTGAATGTTCATCCTGTGAGAATGGATGCACAAAACAAACATTATTATGTCATATATTTTCTTTATAAGAAGATTTTTGAATATCATTTTGTAATACTGCATTTTGGCCACTAGATGTAGCTGAGGAGCATAGGACATAAATACTTATTCCCTATGCTCCTATCTTTAAAATTAAATAAAAAGTATGTTATTTTTAATAATACATATAATACAATTAAATAATTACATACAATTAAGAATTACAAAGCTCAAATGTCTTTTCAATTTTTAGCTAAGAAGACCCTCTGGGATTTCTTAGCTTCAGGAAGACTGTATTAGGTGTTCCGGGTTAATATCAGAGAGCTGTCCAGGATGACCTGAGGTTCTGAACATGATAAATATTCTTACAGATGCAGGACAGAAAAGAAGCTCTGTGACTAACAGCTCAGCATCAGGGTTAGTGATACAGTACAGGATCCCTGCCAGGGTCACCATACACATTATAATCTGACTGTACAATCGACTTTAGATTTAACAAAACAATGTAATATTGAAGAGCTACATAATATATCCAATCAATTTGTATCTAATCAGGCAGGCTCTTACACTTCATAGATGTTGTGAGATCTAAAGGAAATTGTGCAGCCAGATTGTAATGTTTGTGGTGAGCTTAATCTTTACATGCACACTAATTTCCATGTTTAACCACTTGGATTTGGAGCATAAAAGATACATCCTAAAAATGTCAACAAAGTAGGCAAATCTTATGTTCCGCTCCTCTTCCTCGGCCACAGTTCCCCCCACCACTATTACTGACAATTATTAGCTGTCAAAATAACAACTTTGCTATGTGTTGTACTAGAAACATAATTTCAGGGTCATCTTTAATGGAACAAACTGTATACTTTATATCAAAAAGCTAACATTGGTCAAAAGAGAAAAATGACTCCTTTTTTTATTTCTTTACAATTTTTGTCTTTTGTTTCTATAGAAAATAAAATCATTTTTGCAAAACAGTATTGCCAAAGGAGAGCCTAGTTCTCAAACCCAATCTATGTTTTACTTTGTTATCTTAAAGTGTCACTAAACATCTTAAAATTAAATCTTAATCCAGCATACTGTACTAAACCACAAATGTTTATTACAAATAAAATATTTTTTTTTATTTGCCCCTGACTGTGACTCTGTTTCCTTCACTTCCACATAGTGAGTACAAGCAGTGCACATCTTTGCAGTCACATGCACTGCTCTCCACAAACTACAGATTCTATTTATTATTGCACTTGTTGATTCCACTGTGCATGCTTGGATGGAGATTTAATGAATGGGAGGTTTACAGTTGTACAAGCATCCAGCTCCAGCATGTACTATCTGGGGAGTGTGCAGAGGAGGGTGGCTACATTCCAGCACACAGAGGAACCATGAATACTGAACTTAACTACCCTAACAATGTAAGTTTCAGCAAGCAATCTAAAAATTATTTGGGTATGTGCTGACTGACACAAGGCACAACTATGTGATCAAAATAAGGTAATGAGTTTGATATATATTTTTAATAATTACGTTTAGTTACACTTTAACACATTTATTGCTGGTCCATAATGGAAAAGTAAAAATTGTTCTTCCATATAAGATACAAGAGCTAAAGTGGTTAATTTGCCTCAACAACCCCCCTATAGGGGCCACCTCCCTCCCATGGTCTCCATAGCAGGCGTGGGCTGCTAAGGTGATAGTTGAGCCACTGGGGCAGACTCAGCCAGGCCCACAAATAGTATATGTGTGTCTGTGTATGATACAGTGCAGGAAGTGTACACACAGACACACACAAAAGACTGGAGCCAAAAAATGATCAAGTTTTAATTTATAGTTTCCTCGACTAATAACTCCACCCACAAAAATACAGTGCAGAATGACTGTTAATGGGAAGTTAAAACTATCCATTTCTCAATCTGTGTCTGCTCTCTGCACTCTCCCTTCATAATGCTCGCTTTCCATTCTTTTCCATTGTCTTGGCTCTCCAGTTTGTTCCTGTACTGCACGTGTTCTCTGCTGTCCTCATCTACTGTGCTCTCTTACTCCTCCAGCTCAATTTCTGCGTGTTCCCTCTACTCTACCTGCTCTTCTATCTATCTATCTATCTATCTATCTATCTATCTATCTGCTCTCTGCACTCTCCCTTCATAATGCTCGCTTTCCATTCTTTTCCATTGTCTTGGCTCTCCAGTTTGTTCCTGTACTGCACGTGTTCTCTGCTGTCCTCATCTACTGTGCTCTCTTACTCCTCCAGCTCAATTTCTGCGTGTTCCCTCTACTCTACCTGCTCTTCTATCTATCTATCTATCTATCTATCTATCTATCTATCTATCTATCTATATCAGGCAGGCTCTTACACTTCATAGATGTTGTGAGATCTAAAGGAAATTGTGCAGCCAGATTGTAATGTTTGTGGTGAGCTTAATCTTTACATGCACACTAATTTCCATGTTTAACCACTTGGATTTGGAGCATAAAAGATACATCCTAAAAATGTCAACAAAGTAGGCAAATCTTATGTTCCGCTCCTCTTCCTCGGCCACAGTTCCCCCCACCACTATTACTGACAATTATTAGCTGTCAAAATAACAACTTTGCTATGTGTTGTACTAGAAACATAATTTCAGGGTCATCTTTAATGGAACAAACTGTATACTTTATATCAAAAAGCTAACATTGGTCAAAAGAGAAAAATGACTCCTTTTTTTATTTCTTTACAATTTTTGTCTTTTGTTTCTATAGAAAATAAAATCATTTTTGCAAAACAGTATTGCCAAAGGAGAGCCTAGTTCTCAAACCCAATCTATGTTTTACTTTGTTATCTTAAAGTGTCACTAAACATCTTAAAATTAAATCTTAATCCAGCATACTGTACTAAACCACAAATGTTTATTACAAATAAAATATTTTTTTTTATTTGCCCCTGACTGTGACTCTGTTTCCTTCACTTCCACATAGTGAGTACAAGCAGTGCACATCTTTGCAGTCACATGCACTGCTCTCCACAAACTACAGATTCTATTTATTATTGCACTTGTTGATTCCACTGTGCATGCTTGGATGGAGATTTAATGAATGGGAGGTTTACAGTTGTACAAGCATCCAGCTCCAGCATGTACTATCTGGGGAGTGTGCAGAGGAGGGTGGCTACATTCCAGCACACAGAGGAACCATGAATACTGAACTTAACTACCCTAACAATGTAAGTTTCAGCAAGCAATCTAAAAATTATTTGGGTATGTGCTGACTGACACAAGGCACAACTATGTGATCAAAATAAGGTAATGAGTTTGATATATATTTTTAATAATTACGTTTAGTTACACTTTAACACATTTATTGCTGGTCCATAATGGAAAAGTAAAAATTGTTCTTCCATATAAGATACAAGAGCTAAAGTGGTTAATTTGCCTCAACAACCCCCCTATAGGGGCCACCTCCCTCCCATGGTCTCCATAGCAGGCGTGGGCTGCTAAGGTGATAGTTGAGCCACTGGGGCAGACTCAGCCAGGCCCACAAATAGTATATGTGTGTCTGTGTATGATACAGTGCAGGAAGTGTACACACAGACACACACAAAAGACTGGAGCCAAAAAATGATCAAGTTTTAATTTATAGTTTCCTCGACTAATAACTCCACCCACAAAAATACAGTGCAGAATGACTGTTAATGGGAAGTTAAAACTATCCATTTCTCAATCTGTGTCTGCTCTCTGCACTCTCCCTTCATAATGCTCGCTTTCCATTCTTTTCCATTGTCTTGGCTCTCCAGTTTGTTCCTGTACTGCACGTGTTCTCTGCTGTCCTCATCTACTGTGCTCTCTTACTCCTCCAGCTCAATTTCTGCGTGTTCCCTCTACTCTACCTGCTCTTCTATCTATCTATCTATCTATCTATCTATCTATCTATCTATCTATCTACTGTATCTATCATCTTTCTAAACCATTTATCCATCTCTCTATGTATGTATATATCGCATATTTTTATTGATAACTATATGAAACTTTAGCAAACAGTTCAAAGAACTTTGATTTGATTTTAAAATTATTTCCTGACTCTCAATATAACACCACATATTCTTTACTTTGATCATTGCCAAAAGTTGAATTGTCAAATTATAATCATCAGCTTATGTTAGCAGATGGCTAAATATAGTATACTTAAAGCATGATTGTTTTTTCTTGATTGGTAAGTGGTTGACTGTGGTAAGCTGACAGCCTAATCACAATTTATGACTGGTTGGATATCATGCAATAATAAGACTGATTATCTAAAAGTGATTTCAATAGCCAACAAGCATCATGCATGCCTTGCTAGTAGAACAATCAGACATACATTATCATTGTTTCTATTTGCCATTGCTCTTTAAAAGAAGCACGTCTTTAATTATCTCGTCCATAGTTTGCAGTGGCTACATTTGAAAGAACCAGGCCATTAGCACTCATGTTTGAATTAATTTGCAACTAATTGAGCTAAGTTTGAATTAAATTGGAACTTCTAGGTCAAGTCTGGATTTTACTTTGCAATCAGAAATGTCTAAAAATTTGCACCTTGGGCAATGGGAGGAAGAAAAAAAACTTTTAAACAATTACAAGTAATCCAGAGTAATTGAGTGCAACTAAGGTGACATTGCTCTCTCAGTTGGCTTTGATTGAAGTAGCAGCGAGGATAATAGAGCATATAGAGCAATAAGTACATTTTAACTGCAGATCTTATTCAAAATATCTGTGTTAATTTTTTTTTCTTTCTGCCATTAATATGCAAACATCATATTTAAAATACATTGGGTTCACAGCACTGTGCGTCTTAGATAGATAGATAGATAGATAGATAGATAGATAGATAGATAGATAGATAGATAGATAGATAGATAATGATGTCTAAAGTGCATTAACCCTCTTGCAACCAATGAGATATCAGTTAGGAAGTGATAGCAACTTTAGCTTCTTTCCTTTTCTTTCATATGTTACACTTTGGGGTCAATTTTTAAAGGATTCACTGGAAAAATTCACCAAATAAATCATGTACTTGCATTGACCCAAATTAAATCTAATGGCATTCACTTGGCATTTCACAGTCATGTTTGTCCTTTTCACTATAGAATAAATGTGCACCAGGCAAATACAGTATGCCGTTAGCAGCCTTTAAATCTCACTTATACGCATGATGTAAGCAAAAGCATTTAGTCTTCAGGCAAATCTGACCCATGGGAGTTCTCCATGTTGCTGAAGCTGAGTTTATACACAGTTTCAGCACTAAAAGGGCTAAATGTAATTTTTAATAAGGGTAAACAAAAAAAACTCCTATCCCCAAGAACTAACCAGCCTGGCACACCAGTCATGTAATTGTGTGGCTCCCTTGCTTTGCTGATACCATATCGCATGCGTTTGAGAAGGGTTCTGTTTCTCAAAACACCAGTGCCCATAAGGAGTTGAAGGCAAGTGGGGCTTTTGTACCATCTACCTTACCCCCATGGTAGGAATGTAGGTGGTCACCCCCTCCATGACTTTTTAAGGGCCCCTTGAACCCTTAAACAGTTCACCATGTGTGAGGGTAAGAAGTTGAAAGTCAATAAAAACACAACACTTTGTTTAACAATAGTTTAATAAATCAGTGTTTCCTCTGTTTAACATGCTTATGTAGCACTGGCATTCCTCACTGCTTAAACTCAATTTGAGCAGTCAGGGAGATCCCACCACTGGCACAGTGGCCAGAAATCTTTGGTAAAGGAGTTCCCTTTGACATCACTAGCCTAATTAGCACTTAGACATGTGCCCTAGCAAAAAATTTGATTTGCTTTCTTTTGGATTTTCGTTATTTAATTTATTGGGATTTGGCTCCGAAAGTCAATTCGTTTCGGGATTCGGTTTCGGACAAATCTAAAACCTCCGTTTATGCATTAGATAATTAAGAATGAATTTCCGTTGCAAAGTGAAATTTTTCATTTTATGTCCAATAAAACAATTTAAATAAAAGCATGGGGTCCTCCCCCCAATTCATATCAGACCCTTTATGTCTGGTAGAAATTTAGGGGGCAAAAAGTGCGTGGTCCCCCCTAAAATCCCTTACCATACGCTTGATCCAAGCAGCAGCCTGGCATTCACCAAAGGAAGCAGCAAAATTGTAAATAAAGGAATGTAAATGCATGAGCTAACCATTTTTGTCTAAACTGTGAAGCAGCATTATATATGCATCATGTGCATATATGGCATTAGTGGAAATATGCTTTTAGAGACTTTTTGGTTGATAAATACGTTTTGCTGTGTGAAAATCACACACACCTGGTGTGTGTGTGTGTTTAGGTTAGTAAATCACCCCCATGATGTCACAGGACTTGTTCCACCTATTCGTTGACATTCAGCAGCAGAGCTGTAGTAATTATGTTAGCTCTGCTCCCAAATGCCAACAAATGGGCGGAACAAGTCCCGTGACGCCACAACTCGCTCCACCCCATTGTTGATATTCGTGTCAGAGCCGTCATTTTGCAGCGAGAGTTTGGCGGATTTGATCGTGTCTGCGGGTGTCGGATACTTTTTTCTTTCAGTGTGTCGGCGGCAGTCTTCCGTCGTGATTGATGTGGCTCTACATTGCTGGACAATGTGATTGACCTGTGGATTATTATTTTTATACAGGATTTATATAGCGCAGCGCTTTACACTATAAGTAAGACATTACAATCACAATACAATTCAAGACAAGATGGTAAGGAGGGCCCTGTCCCTGAGGGCTTACAATCTAAAAGGGAGGGGCAAGTGATACATGAGGAAGTAGCTGTGTGGGGATGAATTGTTTGAGAACCTGATGGTTCAGTGGTTAGGTTAGGATTACATCAATGGACACTTTTTTTAATAAAAGACTTGTCAAAAACCTTTGTTGTGTTTTTTTTTTACTTAAAGGACTTTTGTTTACGATATGGTGTGCTTATTTACCATTTTACTGTTTTTATTTGGCAAATGAGTAGGGGTTACAACTACCCCTCACTCATTCAGGGGGGGTGGGTTCTGGGTGCCCCTTTTATGAAATATGAAGAAGAATGCTTATTGCACTCCTTACCGGACAGCCCAATATATGGGGAAGGGTGCTCGGAGTGACCGTGAATGGCGCCGCCAGTTGCAGATAAAAATAGAGAGATGTCACCAGCACACCAAATTCCTTCAAGGATAATCAATTGTGGATTTATTCAGAACTCATGTCAAATACACAAGCGCTTTCAGGACCACACAGGGTCCCTTCATCAGGCATATGAAAGGGGCACCCAGATATAGAGAAGCCCCTCTGCCACTGAGCCATGGTTGTGGGGAAGAGGCTCCACAACCCTGACCCGGTGGTTGTGGGGGTCTGCAGGCAGGGAGGCTTATTTGCATTAGGGTACCCCCCTATAATAAATGGGGCACCCAGATGCTGCCCCTCCTTGTGAATGAGTAAGGGGTACTTGTACCCCTACTCATTCACTAAATGGTTAAAGTAAAATGTAAATAAAGAGACCACACTTTAATTGAAAAAAAAAACACAACCATGGAGATCAGCTGACTGGGTGCCAGCTCAGTCCTTCCTTGACAGTTTCCATCTACTCTGTAGCATTTGCTGAGTAAGTTTTTATCATATGCTGGTACTATACAAATACTGAGACTAAATAAAATATTAAAATAAATGGATGCAGCTTAAGCCCCTGGGCCCAGTCCCATCCCCAGTTACAAGAGAAACAATTCTACTTACTGTACTCCTTGATCCTTTGTACTATCTTACAAAAGTTTATAGGTCTTAATACAAAGTTAGACTTCCTAAATGCACACATCCGGGATAATCTGTATATAAATGTAACATTTAGATTGTATTAAAGAAGTGTAAGGTTTCTTGGAGTCACTTGCTGTGATTCCTACTGCAGTATGGTATGTGACTAAAAATGTCAGTTTAATGCATCATTGCTTAGGCTGAGTTTTCCTCTTATCAAATGTATACAGTGGTATAGGTATGATGAATAGCTCAGAAAAGCAAATTTCATGGTGTTGACCACAGATTAAATCAATAAAGCTAAAAAAAGTTTAAAAGTATTATTAAAATGCTATCAAAAATATTTTGGATTTCTCTAACATGCCCGTACTGTAGGAAAAGAACCAAGTCCAAAAACATTTTAGTTTAAGAAATAGTTTGCTTTTATAAATCATTTTGCATGCTTTACAGTATATTAACACAATAATATATAAAAATGATTTCCTGTTAAAATACATTGGAAACAATAGAATATGTGCTTATACAGTCAATATTTTTTCTTTTTCTGTTGAAATTTAATACTCATTGCCATTTTTTCTACCCTACTATATTTTAACGGGCTCTATTAACTAAAGCAAGTGAACAAGAGCAACATAGCAACCATTTATAGATGTGCACCAGCAAAAAATGTGTTTCATTTTGATTCGGATTTTGCGTTATTTAGTTTTTTGGAATTCGGGTCCGAAAGTCAATTTGTTTCGGAATTCGGATTTGGAGGAAATTCGTTAGCGGTAATGTGTACGAAATTTTGTTTAAAGTTTGTTTTGTTGTCGTTTCGTTCGTTCGTTCGTTGCAGCAAAATGACATTTAAAAGGAAAAAAAGATTTTTTTCCCTCAAATGTCACTTTGCTGCAACTAAATTTCATCCAACAAAGTTCATACAGACTACCGCTAATGAATTTCAGAATCAGAAATTCGTATTAATTTGCATTCGTTATATCTGTAATTCGGAATTCGTATACATCCGAATCTCCGAAATTTCGTCCTAATTTCGATTCGGAACTAAACGAATCGCACATGTCTAATTATAAACCTATCTAGTAGATCTTACACTGATATTTAATGTGTATGGTGTGGTTTTAGTTTGCCTTCTGTTCTGGTGAGGTGCACTGAAGATTGCACACATTAACATCTTTAAAAAAAAAAATAAAGTTAATGTGTTCAGGTTATTGTGCAACAAAATCAGCATGCAACAAAATAAACAGTATGTCAAAACCCTTTGTGCCAAGTTTGTTTTAGCAAAAAGTATCTATCACTGGAGTCTCTAATTCAAGCAGCAGCATATGAAAGCTGTTAGCTTGAATGTGAGACATCTATTATGTGAGGAATTTGATGTGTTTGTTTGTAGCTGTGCGTGTCACTGAGTTGTGGATTTTACACAGATCTAGGAGCCATAGGGGTTTACGCATTTGAGAGATTCTGTCACTTTAAGAATACTAAAAGCTGCTGACAAATATAAAGTGCAGGCACCTAGAGTTGCAGATAGCTGAAAAGAATTCAGCATCCTCTCCGTAATTCAATTGCTGGGTAGTTCTGATCAGACAAAGCTTCAACACTTCTTCCTAATGCTGAAGTTTCGCCAACCCCTCCCACCTTCCACACATTGCTTTTGACCAGTAATCGAGTTTATCATAGTGATGGGCCAATAGGACTGTGTGTTGGTGGGGTTAGCAGCAAGTTTTGACACTGCTCAAAAGTGTTGGAGCTTTGCTTGATTAGAACAGTCCAACACATGGGTAAAGCAGAGGGTACTGAATTCTGTAGCAGGTATGTGCAGGAAACTCTGGCTGTCTGCACTCCATATATCCAAGCAGCAATGAATATTTGTAAAGTGAAAGAGTTTTTGGAAAAAGAAAATGAGCACATTAGTTATTGCCGATAGCAACCCTTAGATGTCACTTTTCATTTTGTGGGAGAATTAAACAAGAATTCTGCTCTGAGATAAGCACTTTTTGGTGTAGAGAGCCATACCCTACTCTAGGATCCACCTTACACTTACCCTTTCTTGTAACCATAACAGTAACCCTTCCTGTGACTCTTACATTAATCGTCTTTTTAACCCTAACACTAACCTCTGTTTGCATACTTAAATACTCTGTGCCAGAATCCTCTGCATAGAAGACCAATGCTTCTGCACCAGGAAAAATATACACCAAAGTCCTGAAGCCAAGATCGACTGCTTTGGTATTCCAATTTATTATGGTACTGGGTTGGTGCTGCAGTACCTGATACTGTAAAATACATGTCCACGTTGGGTGAAAAAGAAATCTTGAGTGTCCTTTGCTTCCTATAAAATTAATTTACTGGCTTACTACATGAAACGTATTGAAATGTTAAACATTTACAATGAGTACTATGTCAAGCTTTACAGAGCAAACATTATTTCTGTTTTTCTGCTAAGATATTGGATAACTCTCACTACTTTCACTGCTTGCTAAAAAAAAAAGTGCTTCTGCTTTTGTATGAAGCAAAAGCAGAGAAATGCTTGCATCTGAGTGACAGATTTCTCTCCAGCAAGGAAAACAGTGAGCAGCACAGCAGTGACATAAACAAATCTCACTTTAAATCTGGTGAAACTAGCAGTCTGAGGCACTATTTTTCAGTAAGACTTTAAGACAAACATTCAATTTTTAGTGTACTGCTTAAGCACAATTAACATTTCTAGATGTTCCCTCTAAGATAGCAAATCTTATTGAGTTCAAATGCCATTTAATGAAACTTTTATATATGCATGTCAGGGTTTCTTACCTTTCCTCCTCCAGTTGGCTGCCTTGTTTTGCAGTATGTTTGTTCCTCTTTGGCGCCCTCTTATGACCAGGCCCGTACACATTATCATTCTGCAACTTCTAGAAAACTCCTGACAAATTCCTATCTCAGAGTTATGATGCAACACCAGTTCACTATTTAATCATCAGCTGGTCCATTTAGTCTCTGCCCTTGCGTGTGTTCAGATCTACCAAGTGTTCTGCTGTTGTTCCTATTCTCTGTGTATGACCCTGGCTCTGGCTGACTGATCTCCTATTTCCTGACTCCAGCTATTGTTTTCGTTCATCCTGCTCTCAGTGTTCCCTGAGCTGGTTTGGCTGAATTCCCGCTTTGGCATCTGACCTCTGGCTTGGCATCAACAACATCCTAGATTTTGTTTATTGTTTTCAATAAACTTCTTTTATTTTTAATGAAAAATGTGAAATCTGCGCTTATGGAAGGGTTAAGTGTTAAAGCTGCTGTGCTATAGTTTTTAACGACAATGAAATAATGAGTGTGCAGCACTGCACACTCATTATTTCATTCTTTTATTTTTAACCTGCACTTTAGTTTCTGTCTGATTTCTTGGTTCCCTAACAATGCATTAACCACTTTGTGTCTGGAATCATTTTTACATTTTTGCACATACATGTTAAAATCTGAATTTTTGGCCACAGCACCTTGAGAAATTAAACCAGAAGTGATAAAATCAACCACTGGAAATGTGCAGATTACCCTACAATCAAGCTGCAGGCACCCACTGTTCCGGTCCTGGGCCTGCATGGGGGACAGTAGAGCCCGGGATTGGATAAGCAGCATTAGCATTACAGCCACTTGATCCAGTGGCATAACGTAAGGGCACGGCCCAAATTTGGTGACACCATCAGAGGAAGTGACACCTAAATGGCTCACAGTCCCCCCTGTGAGCGTGCCTGACAGATGTATGAAAAAGGTGGGGACCTGGCAGCATTCCTTATCCCGCCAGATGAACATCTCCTTCCCTCTCTGCCGGCGTTTATCACCCAGATGGGCGCGGGAAGTTAAGTGCGTGTGAGGTCATTACACGCAGGCATGATGATGTCACACACGTGCGTGATGACGTCCCGGTGGGTGACACCCGTCTGCCATTTGAGGGACACCTGGACGCTCGTATGTTAAAGCCAACAGTCAGCTTAAAATAGTGATATCCAGAACACAGCCATTGCAGCAGCTGTGATTTTAGTATAACCACTTCAGGACCACGCCATTTCTATACATATTGCAGCCCTGAAGTGGTTGAAAAGTAACATGTAAATGCAGCTGGTGAAAGCACAGCAACATTCAGACTGAAAAAAGGAGCCTAGGGGCCTATTGCTGGACATGCTGGTAGAAAGAACAGACAATGGGATGAGCTCATTAGCCTGTCATTGGTTCTTCATTGTTCAGTCACAGGCTCAGGGCAGGAAGATGAGCAGGCTATATTGGTTAACTGCAGTACAGAAAGATCATGTCTGGGTTGTCTGGCTGGGCTGCATAAATAACAAAGAAACACAAATGCCCTGGCAGGTAAGAGAGTGTCCATATATGTTTTTAAAATATGTATTTAGCTATTTCAGGGAAAATTTAAAATAAGTTAGGCAAGTTTAAGAATATGCAGTCATTGATTATTTGATGTGGCTATGCATTTGTTTAATCATTTTATATAAAGAAAATATACTTTCCATAAATAATATTGTATCAGAAAAAAACAGTTTATTAAAAAAACCTAAAGATTGTAATTACTTTTACTAATCTTTGTAGTTTAATAGATAAGCCAAAAGAAAACCTTAAGCTTGATAGAAAAACATTCAGTGATGTCATGTGCTTTTCCCTGGGCTTTCAGCCATGTCAGTGAAGTGTGGGTTGTTTTACTGCAATCATAAAGCAGAATTGCTTAAACTTAAAATTCCAATATGATGCTTCCAGATGCATAAGCATATTGCTATACATATTCTTTTTCAGCAAAAAAAGACTGCAATTCAATCATCTCTTTTAATAAATGTATAATAACTCTTAAATGAGAGAATATGAATACTGCATAGCTTCTTGAAATTCCGTTAAGGCATCTTAAAGTAGACTCATCGATCAGTATGTTTCCATTTTTCAAAGCAGCTGAAGTTTAGGAAGAAAGTAGTTTCTGCAGTATGCAATTTTGAGGTTGTTCATATGTAAATGTGTGTTATTAGAAATATTTATTGTAGCATTAAAATGGCAGCAGATTTGAGTTATTTCATGTAAAAATATAAGATATAACCAGGTTTGGTTGGGCCGCGAGATGGAACTTTTACCCCTCCTAAAACACTTGCCACAGCCTATGCTTTTCCCAGGAACCAGACACAAACATAGGCATGACAGAAAATATATTTTACTGCAGGATAACAGCCACCAGGAATAGCAAAGATGTCATACACTTTGCTCTAAGGCCTCTGCTTTGTTGCAACAGTGATATCCTTTTCACATTGCTTTAAAGCATATCTAAACCCAAAAACAAAATTGTTTATATATTCCAACTTACCTGTCAAGCATTTTTACCTTTTATTTTTACCTGATGAGTCTGTAAGTAACACATGTCTGTCCCTAAGTGGCTACTCTCACTTACTCCACTGTCTTTGTGGGGGAGCCAGGGCTGTCACCCATTCTTGATTTCAAACATGTCTGCCTTTGTTCATCTTCATTACATGGCAGATGGGAGGTTACAAAAGAAAGATGTTTTTTTGTGATTTCAGTTCAAAGTAAGTGACAAGGACAATGCATTTCTGGTAATATCAACATGTATTTTCTGTACTTGCTGAAAAATTTTCTTAACATGAAATATAAACATTAATGCAGCCACATACTTTTTGTTCTTGGGGTTAGAAATCATTGAGACTTATCTATGACAGGCCCACTGCTTTTCTGAGGTGTATTTGACCATTTACAGCCTGACATAGACACAGAACTGCAGCCTTACTTCTCACCTTGCCCTGCTCCACAGTACATCATAGAGGCAAACCTCAGAAAAGCCTGAATAAGCACACCACCGTTTAACCCATTACAAGTTTGCACTTTCAAAGCATGTACGCACCCAATTTACTAAAGCCACCAAAGTTAATGAATGCATCCTATTATGCATCCTATCTGCTACTTCTACTGCTTGACCCTTACCATTATTAGAAAGATGACCATCTCCTCTGCCTTAGAAAGTCAACCCTTGAGCTCACAGAGTAGGAGTAAACTTTAAAGTAGATCTAAACTCATTAACTAAATACTCATATAAATATGCAACTTTTGTGTAAGAATACTTAGTAATCCTGGTATAAAGGTCCATGTTAACCACTTGCCGTCCGCCCGTAGTAAAAAACCGGACGGACTCCTGTTATGGAGTGACAGTAAAAGTCTCAAGAATCTTGTCATTCTTAATAAAAGTGTATTCACCGAGAACCTAACCTGAATGCCCAATAAATAAATTTTATATTAAGAATAACTAGATTCTTGAGACTTTCACTGTATGACACATGATCTGCACTTACTGGGAGCTTCTGCAACATATTTTCTTACGCAGGTTTTTAAAACACCAATTGCCTATTCTCCTACCATCCTGAAATCCCCCAGTGGACCTTGAACAGGGCCCCCAAAACATCGAGAGCAACCATATTCTGTGTATAGACAGTAAAATACTCTACAAGCTCCTATACCACATTGCAGTCACCGTTAATATGGTCACTAGCAAACTAATCTATCTAAGTAAATTTTTCTCTTATTATTTTAATTGACTACTGAGTCACATGTGTTATATTAGTACTACACTATAAAGGGTTCTCCCACTTTCTCTTCTGCTTACTACTTGTGAATATTCCTGATTCCTTGTTTCTACTAAAGAGGAAAGAAGGATGAAAAAGGTGAGGACAATTAAAACAAAAGCCATGGCAATTGTATATGTTATACAGTTCTTTAAGAAATTAAATGTCATCCAGATAGGCTTTATATCTATTTTAGCACTCTCTAATTTATACTAATACCATTTACAAATTTGATTCCACGCTGGTTATGTCTAATATGCATCCTTTTGTATTTTTTCTTATCAGCCGGTTTGGGCTAAGGCCTAAATAGCATTTGTCAGTTGTAATTTATCTACAGGAAAGAAATGTGTGGAATATTACCACCAACACACATACACTCTTATGTAAATATCTCTACTACGACTCATCATTATACAGTATACTGAAGTCTAGCTGTGTCCTGCCAATTGCTAATAACAACCTTCTTACAGCATGTATGATATACTGACAATATCTTCATGAGAATCTTTTAGTATATAGAGCCAGGAAGAAGGAGAGCAATACTTGTGTTTCAACTCTCTCTAGTGGAGAACTAAAAAAGAGACTACAGGCATCCTTTCAAAGGGACTCATGAAGATACTGTCTGTGGAATACTGTTATAGATTGCCCATTCTACCATCTGAACTGCTACTTGTGAGCCTTTACTGGAGTATAAAGCATTGTCATTCAATCATCCGACCCCAATGTCATGGCAGGACATTTTTAATTGACTTGACAATGCATAAAGACAGCATATTGTCTGCATATTGTCTGCATATTGTCTCTTTCCACAGCGATACATCTGGTTACACCCTGATGGCTGTTGTATGCCACTACTGTGGTGTTGTCTGACCGAATCCTGATCAGAGGGCTCTGTAGTTGAGGTACAGCATTGAAAGGACAACCATATTCCCCCGGGCTCCAGTATGTTGATGAGCTTCTGGCAACCAAGTCCCCTTCACTGATATGGTGTCCAGGAATCCTCCCTAGCCTATCAGGCTGGGATGTGTTGTGAGAATCTTGCAGGATATCAGAAATAAAGATTTGCATGACACCAGTGCTGAAATTCTCAGCCACTAGACTAGAGACAATCTGATTTTCTTTTTCAGCACATTGGTTGGTCCAGATATTGCACCTTCTTGTGGAGTTTCAATCGTCTGAAATGCAATTGGGAAAATGGGACTGCCTTGAATGAAGCTACCATCATGTACAGAACTTAAAAGCAAAACCAAAGAGCCAGATGGCTCTGGACTGTGAAGTCTTAATCTAGGAGCGGAGAGTCTGAAGTTTATTTTACAGAAGAGAAAGTCTGGCCTGAGCTGTATCCAGACCCAGATACTCCAAACAATGAGTGAGTTCTAAGGCAGATTTCTGAAGGTTCAGCTACCAATGAAACTTTTGAAGGGTATGATCAGTCCACATCACATAATCCTACAGAAATATTATGGAATATTTGTGTTTTGAGAAGGTATACACTCATAACCACTTAAGTTAAGTCAGCTCTTTCTTCCCTGCTGCTTCAAATGTGCAGCTACTCTACAGATATGATATAGATGAGCTGCTGTCCCGCTAGCATGAATCTGCTTTTGTACGTAGCATGGACAGAGAACAACAGGAAGAGCTTTTTTTATGTGCAGGACTAATAGGATCACCTGCCTTCCAGTTTTTACCTAAATAAATTGAAAAAGGGCATGTAATGTGAAGGACAAAGGAAAGTAGTCCCCAACTTTAATCATTTAGGTTATCATTGACTTTAAGCTTGCTGAGGCACCTTTAGCATCAATATTTCTGGGTGTGTTAGACAGCCGATGCAATGTAGGCAGCAGATGGAATCACAGTGTGCAGTGGGGTACCAGGCATCCAAAACTCACAAAAATGTCAGATGCTGAAGATTCTTCAGCAAGTTTAGCCCTTTAAAAGTGTGAAGATCAGCATTATGGGTGGTGGAACAGGTGGATATTAATTGTTTTCTTCATAGAGAACATTTTTGAAACAGTGACAGAGTCACTTTAAAAACAGATATGTTTGTTTCTGCTCTGAGTTGACCATTTCCTATAGTGATTACAGTAAGGCTCAGTTTTCTGAAAAGGCCAAATGTTCTGAAGCCTTAGGTGTCAAAATGAAAAGGGGAGGAAGATAATCCCCTGTTTAACTTTCTTATTATATTTATATTTAATGCTAGTGGTCAAAAAAAGAGAAAAAAGAATTAGGAAATGATCGTTTGCCACATGTAGCATACACCAAGATATTATAGTAAGCATGCATTTTAGATACATAAGATAATGTTATAGGATCCGCTGTATGAATCCATGTATCTTGAAATTTAGCACTGTCTTCATTTGATAAGTTCCTAGCACTTTTAAAGGGTTTATCCATGGATGTTATTGAAACCTTTTTTTCTGTAATGACAAATATATACACCCATTTTATAACGATACATTCTAGCTTCAGCTCTCATATTAGTATAAATAGTGGTAATACCTGTACCTGGCAGGTAAGAGTCCTAATGGTTTTGACATTTTAATAACTCATGTGTTAGGTTCTGCTTGAAATATCTGCTTGAAATATTTTGTATTTTATGGAATTCTCTCTTTGTCACACTAATATAAAATGATGTCAAATAGAGTATAATAACATAAAGTAAAATCGTCTGTGATCATTTTTAAGAAGGATTACTGTATATCCAGTAATTGCTTTGGATGTTATTTATAGTTTTTCCTCATTAAGCTTGGTTCATTTTTTACACTTTTCTAGTCAGTAATGTACATGAGATAATCCATAAATTCAGTGTGGAGTATTTCTGTCCTGTTCATCTTGATTTGCCTTATATAATGGCTGTGCTTTCCAATCAGCAAGGCCAGAGCTAAATAACTGACTGATTATTGAATCCATTCTTATTATGGCTAAATTGTAGATTTGATTACATTTCAATCCACCTTATCAATAAATTATTTATGTGCCCAAAAGTACCCCATATTATCAGATATTTTTAAAACTGCTGTTTGCATTGCAAGTATTCTTCTGGAAGCACAACTGTAAAAGTGGGCCAAGAAAAGAAAATGTTTATTTTAGTCAGTTTATTTTAGTCAAGTATCTTGGTACAGTCTTTTAAACATTTCTTAAGAGTGTAAAAAAAACACATAGAGAGCATTCTGAATTGGATAAAAACATGATCTCTTATCAATTTTTACACACTTATAAAAGAATAGAATGTCTACAGATATTTTTTTTTCATTCATTTTCAGTAGAAAGCTTGTAGTGAGAGCATCTTTTTTAAAAACAGGTTTCCTTCAAAGTATAAAGCTGGCCTTAGAAGTACAAGCGTGGTAAGAAATAAAAGTGTGGCTTATGTTGGTGGACATGCAGACATTCCTGAAATCATATTATCTACAGACAAATAATAAGTGTATAGTTTGTTAAAACCAATCTTTTCCTCCAAATTGCTCAGATAAGAATGTCTAGTAGTGCAGTGCCCATAGACATGAGACTTGAGTGTAGGTACCTTAAAGCAGGCATTAAATCTTGTCTGAATCTATGTACCTTTAAAGCAGACCAAGATCCAGACAAATTTCAATCTTATTAGTGCCCCAACTTGGAGGATTCCCAAAGTACGGCGACCATTGGTAAGTATACAGTATCAAAAGTATCAAAAAATCATTACAATATAAAATAAACAAAAATGTACACAAATAAATATTATACAAAAAGATACAAGACAAATCTGCAAAAATGCAAAAACACAAATGAAAAGGAATAAAGAAACTCAAGGACCAGAAAAACATTCTAAAAGCAATTAAAAATATTTATCCCTTGCAAATGGACCCCATGGCTAAACATGTATAAGAGTACACCACAGATAGTTGTATGAAAAAAATAATTATGGTTTTCTACGGGGCTTTTAAATAAACAAGGAAACATTTGTTTCAGGCGTAGTTTAATTATTGCAGGAGCCACTAGGATTGGTCAGAGTGTAGTTCAGAAAAAATATTCCACCAACACAATTGGTGCAACCAGTTTGTAAATTGTCTATATGTTTCTCATATATATTATATGTTACAGTAAATACATATTGTATATAATCTTCTGAGTAAACTGCTTGTAAATAAATGCACATTGGTCCAGTGATGGAGTAAATCTGATGTTACAGAAAGGATTATACTTTGTCATAGTCTCAAAGAAAACAATAATAAGTAGTTAGTTACGTTTCCAATTAGTGAGTCCAGTTATTGAGACTGTGACATGTAAAAAAATAATTAATTTATAATTATGAAAAGCAAAATTTAGATAACATGAATGAATAAGCCAACAGCCTATAATAAACCACTTTGGGATTCTGGATATACCCCCTACATCCAGCCCTGAAGTGGCTGAAACAAGCTCAAAGTTGCAACAGCAGCCATGAGCTTGTTTTTCTTTTTTTCTACTGGCTCAGAGCTTTTCAGTAAAAGGGATCTGGGCAGCTGTAGGGAAATTAGCAGTCTAATAGATCCCTGTTGTATCCAAGAGTACCTGTCACCTTCCCAATGCTATCACATGGGGGTTTGTTAGCCCCCTTGTTCTAGCAATAAAATTAAGTGTAAAAAAAAAGGTTAAAAAATAAAAGTTTATAAATCGTGGGTTGCCTCCCTGTGGGCTCCTAATTGACACCTCTCCCCCTGGATTAATACATTATTAATAAAAAGGAAAAGGATAGGGTTTCCGGAGGGGTGCAATTCAATAGCCAAGAGAGATGTGCTAAAATATATAATACATTTTTATTTTGTATAATATAAAAAAACGATGCATTTCATATATCTAAACCCTGCATGGGATTTGCTTGTATAGGCATTAATTTAGTACATACATATTAATGTGATCCAGGTTGTTCAAGGTAAAAAGCATGACATTAATCACAAGTTTGACAGATTTATAATTGTCCCTTTGAGGGCTTGACTTAATAGGTCCCGACACGTTTCGCCAGTGGCTTCATCAGGGGACCCAAAACAAATGGATCTATCAGTAAAGAAAATTTACCCGACTGGGTATTCATGTAGTTCTATTTTGGTTCAACAGTTTTTGGATTCATTCAAATTCCGCTCTCTCGACCCTCCAAGTGTCTCCCTTGCCTCACAGACTAGCCCTGCATGGTGAGTACCCGATAACCAGATTGAAGGAGATTGACAGCATATAACAATTGTTGAAAATAGATCATATATACAAACGTAATAGTGCCTATTTAGAGATGTCTGTGACCTTAAACCAATGTATACCTCAACAAAGAATTTTCTTTACTGATAGATCCATTTGTTTTGGGTCCCCTGATGAAGCCACTGGCGAAACGCGTCGGGACCTATTAAGTTAAGCCCTCAAAGGGACAATTATAAATCTGTCAAACTTGTGATTAATGTCATGCTTTTTACCTTGAACAACCTGGACACATTAATATGTATGTACTAAATTAATGCCTATACAAGCAAATCCCATGCAGGGTTTTTGTTAGATACATGAAATACTCTGTTAGATATAAGAAATGCATGGGGTTTTTTTTATATTATACAAAATAAAAATTTATTATATATTTTAGCACATCTCTCTTGGCTATTGAAACAGGCAAAAAAAAAAGTATGTGTGAGTGTGAAGAGGTCAGATCCTAAAAGGGTCACACAACTCTAGTTAGTTAACTCAAGACTCATTCATCCAGTGTGTTAAAACACGTCAAATCCTGTCTGTTTGTCTCTACACTAAAGCAGCTTTTAATTTATTCAATAACAGATGTTTTTAGCCAGCTTTGAAAATAATATTATTTTATCTCAAGCACTGATAAAGTCTTATCCCTTTAGGGAACAATATAAAATAAAACGTTATACCCCGGGGCCTACATATTAGTCAAATGCTATCTTTTTAAAGTTATGATACTGAATTTCAACAAAACTAGAAAATTCATATCATATAACGATGGGATATACAACTTCTGGTTCTTAATCTGATGATAATATTAGCAAACTATTATACAATAAGCTGCTGGTACCCTGATGTTATGTACCATCTAATAAATTGTCTATAGTAAGTGCAGCTTTATACTTATTCTGTAACCTTTTTGCACTAGTATCAATTTTGTGTGTGAGAGTCATGGTTATACAATTACATAGGGGACAACTCAGGCATGTGCCAGGGGGATCAGCCGCAGAGGCTTTTTTGAGTAGCCTGGATCACTGGTTTGAGCACTGTATCTAATGCATGGTTATAGTGCACCTTGAGATTGTTTTGTGTTCTGCTTCTCTGATCCAGTGTAAAGACAATGGGGGGAATTAAATCAAAACAATTGTGGCAGTTTTAGCCTATTAGATAATTTTTTTTATGTGCAAATATGTCTTTCAACATGTGCCCCTGTTTTGACCTGAGCTTGCACTACTTTTCCAACTGCACATGTTTTGCATCTGTTTTCATTCATTGCTTGCACTACTTTTCCAACTGCATGTGTTTTGCACTTGTTTTCATCAGAGCTTGCACTACGTTTTCAGTTGAATGTTTTTTGCACCTTTTTTGCACCTGTTTTCATCTGCACTTGTTCTGGGCTGTCTGAAACTGGAGCATCACCTAAAAAACAATCACAACTTAAGAAGTCCCCATGACCACTTCTTCAAGATGCGACAATTACGCTTTTTGCCTGAAGTTACAAGTCTTCTTTCCTGGAGTCTATTAAACCTCATTTATCAACAACATTACACTAGCATCATAAATGTGGTGCAAATATATTCCATGCAAGTTGAAACACTCGCAATTGCTTTGATAAATTCCCCACAATGTATCTATTATATTTTTTTTCAAAACTGTGAAAAAAAGCAAAGTTTTATAATAAAATAATAAAATTATGGCAAAAATGTATAGAATACATTTAGATATAGAAGTATACAGACATTCCTCGGTTACCGACTTACCTGCTTTGCGACCACTCGTACTTACGACGGACCGCGCGTGTCACCGTCAGTGTGACGCGTCGCCGGCAGAAGTGACGTCCTCCGATCTTCACTGCGGGTCCTGGTAAGTATTTTCATTACCCGATGTACAGTACACTGTTCGGTACTGTACATCTGCAACGCTATACAGTACTGTACTAATGCAGTACAGTGCTGTATAGAGTTCCTCACTTAACGACCAATTCGTTTAACGACCTGGTCGTAGGAACGGAACTCGGTCGCTAAGTGAGGAATACCTGTAATTCTAAAAAATAGATGCAAATCAATAACAATAAGCTAATCATGAGCTGGATGAATTTAGTTTGTAAGATGTCTACTTTTCAGCTTTGTTTAATTACACTGCGCTAAGCGTCATGTGGAACATGTACATATGTTAGCACACAGATGCAGTGCTGTTTAGCAAGGCAGTTATTAGAAATCATAGAACCCCTTACAGCCTACCCAACAGCCTCACCCCTTGTATATATACAGAAAGCAACATATTACACAGAGATATGCTGTACCTGCCATAAATACAATGATATAAAGCAATATACTACACCTTTCAATATAGACAGCCATATAGAGGACCCTGCTGTAATATACTGTATATTTTTTCGACAATGAAATGCTGTTCCTTTGACATATCTCCGCTGAGCACACAGGCATTTACCCTTGGGACCATATAAAATATGCAGATAGGAGCATATAATACACAGAGATATACTGCACCCTGACCCTGGGATACCTTTAGATAAGTCTCCAAGTAGGGTGGAGCACACAAGCTTCCTCAGCTAGTTGCAAGACATATTGCATGAGTCAATTTCAGCCACCTCCACCTAGGTTTAATTCATAAAATGTTGAAAAAGACCAAGGCAGTCAGTGGTTTTGCAGTCCAAAGATGGTTGAAAGTGGTTAAAGGAGAACTATGACATGAGTAATTTCCACTCACCTCATAGTTCTAAGCCGACCTGTGTAAACTGCCTAAAAACTGTCATGAATACAGCCAGCAAAACTCTGAAGATACTTTTAACAACTAGTGTAAGCACTACCATGGCATGAAATATATTTGTTTAGCTGCAAATAGTTTGTCATTCACTACCATTCTGTCCTAGCCGAAGTTGCTCCCTCGTTCAGACTGACAAGTGTAAAATGAGTCAAAAACGCATCTAAAATTCAGCACACTACATAAAAAACATTAGATGTAGTTGTTCACAGACAACAGTTGTAGACATGAACACTGTTATTGTTTTCATATCAGGAAGTTATTTAAAGCCCATATCAAGGCATATGCATTGTGTTTTTTTTAATTGCCTTCAGACGCTGCTTTTTATTTACATAAATATGGCCACGTCCATGTTCCTTGCTGGCATGGCTTCTGGTGCTCTGTGCAGACTGTGCTGACACTGTCCTCTTCGTCATCACAATGACATTATCACACTTCTGCAGTCTTCTGGATCCTGAGAGGACCCCACCTCTGTGTAGTCAATTGGAAATGTACACATTACCCTGGTAGTGATGGCAGTAGACTTGAGACCCAGTGTATCATGTGACCAGAGTTTTAGATAAGTACAAGGGGCCTTCAGCTTAGGCTCTGATTTTTTTATTTTTTTTTACTAAGGTAGCATTTAGTTAGGTAGATGGCAAAGGCAGGGGTCAATGCTTTAACTATAGAAGCCTTTATTTCTAATTAATTTTTTCTCATAGCAACCAATTTCATGTGCAGATCCACCCTGTGGTTAAATCTAATATCACAACATAACTAAAAAATACAAATGTTCTATAACAGAGCCACTGTATATCAGTAAGCAGACTTCTAGGAGAAGTGGTGTAGTGGATCCCCCCAATGGCGGGTTGTTAAGCAATCTCACACTCCAGGGGCCCTCTAAGAAAGATTAGGATGGAAAGCCCAAGACTCCACATGCCATACACCAGTTCTAAAAGATCTCAGGTTCCATACATCACTCGATCCTAGGCATAGTTGCATTTCATTTGAGAGGCCCTTCCATTACCAGTGATTACAGGTTTTGTCCATCGGGGATGCCATCCCACACCCAGGTCCCATAATGGGGCATCAGATGGCGTGGCCAGTGTGCCAAGGGAATATTCCTGGCAACCACCACTGATGGCCCTCCTTCACCAAGCCATCACTCATCTCCTACCCAAACCGGCTGCTATATTCACACTCCCCTAATCCTTGCTAATACCTCCATACCTATCAGTGAAAGGTCCCTGGCATGGTCTCGGACGGAGTTGAGTGGGCTGGTTTGATTCAGGCCGCCATCACTTTCTCTTAATCCGGAAATATCTGTCCTCCTCCAGACATAAGTTTTTTGGTAAGTACGGGGTACCCACCTTTCGGGGGGCCTCATATCTGTGGTGCCGATTGCTTAAACATTCTAATTTATGTTATATTAATTTATTAATGAATTGAATGATGCAATTAAATCAATTGATGTATAATTGTTATTACTATTATTATTGTTAGATTAGCCCCCTGTGGACCCCTGAAGAAGCTTGGTGCGCAACGCGTCAGGACCCGGATATGTCAGTCTTCCAGCGAATGAAAAATTTATTACAATCAGTTAATGAACAATGAACAATTAATAATTAATGATGATCATGTCAATAAATGGATAATCAATTAAGTTATAACTGGTTGATGATAGGCATATCCTGGGCACTTGTTGCATGTTACAGCTAATTGGGGGCTTTTTATCTGTATTCTTATGAATTGTACATTGCTCATGAAATGTTATTTCTTTATTTTTTTTAATATGTATACAATAAATGTTGACATTTGTTATACACATGTATTGGTTGTATACCTCTCTTAAACCACTATTTTTTGCTTTTTCTTCATTGCTACCATAAACTAAACTGTTATTTGATTTACACTTATTTATCACTCTATAGTACATCAAGATTCTAAACATTAACATTTGGCTTCTTTTGTACCTGCAGGGGACCTTGCATTATAAAGTGTTTCTTCTGTTACAATGATGTAGTACCGGCAGTAGCTGCAGAGAATATTTTCATCTGCCTCAAAGTGCTTGTAAAGTCTGCTAGATTAGGGACGTTGATGGATGAAGGTCTTTGAGAATCTTGACATTCAGCTTGCAGGAGGTAGTAGACACTGTTATAAGCAGATGGAACAAGCTGGACACGGAAAGAATTAGCTGTTAGCTTCACTGATGAGAACAAGACACAGACACAAGTACATTCTCATCAACAATGAGAATACAAAGTCAAAGACCCATACCTTATGAACTTATCTTGACGGTGATGTTTTTTTACATGAAGAGCCACTGTTACTGTGGTAGGAAGTTTAACGCTGAAAGGTCTACTGCTACTGGTTTTGAAATAAGCTATTATTTCTTTTCATGCTTTTTCTGGTTTTTGTTTCTAAAATGTACTTTGAGTCAAGCATAAACCAGATTGCAAAAAATGCTTTGATTTATTTTTTATTGAAGATTTAGTTAAAAGCTGAACACAAGACAAACAGCTAAATACACATTTGAAATACAAACTGTACATGTGAACTGTCTTGTGGGGAAAAAATGTAGTTCATTAAGTCGATCTTGTGATCCAGGTACCCCCTGCCAAACAATAAATCCATGACTAGGACTACGCTTCTCTCCACTGCAGGTAGGCAAAACAGCTTAATCACTCACGTCTGATGATTGAATGATTACGTTGCATCTCTTCAGGTAAGAAAGCTCCCAGTCTTAAGGTTCCTACAGATGTAAGATCAGCTTTGCCCCTTCAACTTTACAAATCTTACTGCCTTAGTGTTCTGGAGTTCAGGTTTGGTGGTTTAGGGTGGGGGGGCTAGTGTTTTAGGTTTTTTGCTATATTTTATTCCAACATAATTTTGTTACGGTAGTTTTACATTTCGAAGTCAGCAGCTTAAACTTTATCATGACACTGGCAAAGCTGCCCCTTGATTGCAGACCATTACTGTATACATATATGGAACAGTTTTAGAGCAAATGACCACATTGTTAAATGTACTAAAGCACCACATTCTCAATCCTCTTATTGCCATAGCTGTTAATGATGCTAGTCTATTCCCTGTTTTCATAATGTAAGGCAGGCCTAAAGGGAGTGGCAAAGTTTCTGCATGCACAGCTAGTAGGGATGAACAGGTTCTGTCGGCAAATTAAAAAACAATATCATTCAGCCTTTACTGTACCATTGGCTGAAGCTTTCACAGTAGGCTCTAGTTGTTATTTCCCCATAAGCCCTACCTGGTCCCTCCCTCTGTAATTGTTGCCTAGTAAAGACAACATTTCTTTTGGACTTTCTGGTTTTATATTGAAGATCAAACAATAGGGTAGTTGTCCATTAAGAAATATATAGCAAAAAAAGCACTTTCTCAGTTATGGCACAAGGCAGTTTTACAGGTGTCAGTAACACTGACACCTGTAAGAACCTTTATACCAGGTTCTCTCTGCTGATATAAAGTGGCCTTTTGATAGGGTGCTGTACTGGTAATAAAGGACATAGAATGTACCATTCCAGATGCAGACTGAAAGAGGGCCCTTGCCCAAACTTACAGCAGTGTCCAGGAGTATTCTGGACCATCCCAAAACTGTCCCTGCTCCTCAGGAATATTTTCCTGCACTGTGTCTATCTGTTCCTAGACAGCATGTGAACTGTCCTTATCTCAATACTCCCCACATTGTAGGGCTAAGAACATGGGAAAATATGTTTTTAACCTCTCTGGGTCCAAAAACAGTTGCCCAAATCTTGGGAGAACTTTGTGTTCAATCAGACACAAGCTCCACCAAGATGGATCCCTGTACAGAGGATAATTAATTCCACTGGCATGCCTTCCTTTTTTTATAGGTAAGCCATAATCAGGTGATCACTGTGTTTACCTTCTAACCAGTAAGTGAGTGGGAGATCTAACAATTGCTGCCTCGCTAACTGTGCTGCCACCTTTCT